>NW_019154096.1:74161262-74427432 GCF_002288905.1 Enhydra lutris kenyoni
AAAAAAAAAAAAAAAAAATCGTTACAGAACACTGGGATGGGGAATGGGGAAAAGAAAAAAAAAAAAATCACCAAGTTCTACCAACTAAAGATAACCACTATGAAATACTCATCAAGTTTCACATGAGTATTTTCTACGGTTTTCTAATTTGTAAATGTACATTCAATATTGTATCTTTCCACTCAGACCAGCCTTCTATTTATGTTATTTCAAACTGTGAAGGCATCGTTTTTTAAAGAATTCGCTATTTTCCCCCCTGTTGGATGCTTGGGGTATCTTTTATGCCATTAAATAACACCACGATAAAACATCTCGAGGGAGTAAAGCTTTTTGTGGCACCAGGTGGGGAAGGGAGATTACTAGGTCAAAGGGCATGTGTGCTATTTTGGAAGGACTGATGCTGGTTTCCACGTTCCTCTGACACTAACCTATTAACCTTCCTCCCAGGGACACACCAGTGCACACGCACGCACGGCACTCTCCGTCTACCGGGTTTGGTTCTGCAGTAGAGTCAGGCCTCTGGACGGCCTTGGAGTGGAGCAGGGGTGGTGGCCTCTCCGGGACAGGTGCCCAGCCTCTGGACAAGCCCACGGTGGAACAGACTGCTGCTTTTCCTACCAGCGCCAGAGCCCAGTGATGTCCTGCGAGATGAGCCAACGCACTTAAAAAAAACCTCGTGTTTCCACGAGAGCCTCCTTCAGTGAGATGCTCACACCAGGGGCGTTGGTGGCAGTACCAGGATCACAGTCCACCTTCTGGAGAGACAGGTGGCTGTTTAAAGGCAGTGTCCAGCCTTGCCCAGCCCCGCCTGTCCGCTAGGCAGTTCAGGAACGGCACCCAGGGCAGGGGACCCTGGGACCGAGTATCTCTTGTGTCTCTGCTCCTGCCTTTCCCTCAGCCCCACGTGCAGCTGACGGCCTGCCAGGACCAGAGCCATCCATCCTCTGGCCTGCCTTCTTGGCAAGCACCGGAATCCTTCTACCAGGGTTCAGAACACCCCAGTGTTTTGGAGACAGGTCTTCGCTGCCCATGTCCTACGATCCGGGGGGTGCGGACGGTGCACCCACCGGAACCCGGACCCACCAAGGAAACAGAAGGCAGACTTGGTATCCCCATGCTCACCAGAAAGGCACGTGCCCCCAGCCGCCCCTCCTCACCCCCTCCGAGGGCCTGTCAACTCCCCTCCCCTATGTATATGGTACAACCACTTCAGCAGGTCCTATTTTAGGCAGATTTTCCACATTAGGAAGCAAATTGGTTAAAATCATTGTAAGATACACCTCCTACTCATGACACTTTGTTTAATTCAAAGTCAAATAGCAAAGCAGGAGAGTGGGCTGTTTAGCACATTTATAGATTTATAAATGGCCTTTCTGACCAGCACCCGGGCCGCCCTGCCCCCTCCCCCTTCTTGCAGCCACAGCTGGGTAGGAATTCACTGACCTAATAGCACCGGACAGATAATTCCTTGCCTGGGGGAAAGACTGGCAAAGCCCATGGCATCTGCCATTTCCAATCTATGTTTCGAGATGGTGACTAGGGGCTTGTGCCAGGAAGCGGGGGGGAGGGAGGGTGCACCCCTCACTCTCCGGGAAAACTTGACAATCCTACAGCCGGCGCGGAGGCACGGCTTTGCACCAGAAAGTCCGGGCCTCTGATGCAACTCAATCATCTCGAAGCCGGCACTGCAGAAAATAATTGAATTAAAGAGTTGCTGTAACTCATTCAAGGGAGAGAGCAGCCATCCAGTGGGAAACAGAGACAGTGCCGTTAAAATCCGCCGACTTCTGGAGATAGCGAGAAAAAAGGCAATATAATGTGGTTCAAAGGACAGATGGGACTTTCCTAATTGTCCCCAGATTCCTCGCAGCAGGGGTGGTAACTAAATGGTTTCAATTAAAAGTTAAAGAAACAGAGAAAAGCAGGCGTAAGTTATGCCTCGTGCCTATAAGGCTGTCGATGCAGACTGAGAGGGCTGCTTTGTGCTGATTCCCAGCAGCCCGGCCTCAATGGCACACGAGCAGGGAAGCCGTCCCAGCATGCAGCCGTGACAAGGTGACACGTGAACGTGCGTCAGATGCACGGTCACGAACACCCGTGGAGTCTAACGGAGCCGAGTGAAAGCCAAGAGCCCACCTCTCCGTGTCAGTTCCCTTCCGTCTGCCGAAGCTGCGGCCTCCCAGCCCCCTGGATGGGATGGAAGGATGGGATGGAAGGATGGGATGGAAGGATGGGATGGAAGGGGGGTGGGCCCAGGGGCGGAGAGCATGCGTTTGTGGGAAGGCTGCAGAACCCGCCTGGGCAGGGCGCTAGGGGAGACAGATCAGTGCCACTGCAGGCTCCATCCATCCACGCGGCTCGGGCACAACACAACAGGCGTGGAGCTAGCATCTGCCCCTTGGAGCGGTGACCTCAACCGGGGAGCACTGGCCACCCCAGGCACATTTCATGACGTCGGGACTCATTTGTGGTGGTCACGCGGGGCAAGAAGGGCGGGTGGACAGAGGCCAGGGGAGCTGAGAAGCTCCTACAAAGCACAGGATGGCCTCCCAACGAGGAATGATCTGATCTAAAGCATCATCGGGGCCAGGCTGAGACACTCCCTTAAGGGAATCCTCAGTTAAAGCGTCTGGAATTCAAAGGACTGAGAAAGCTAAGAAATGAGCTGGAGTCCAGTACACACAGGCTAGCCTATCACCAACGCGGGACAGAAGAGACTTCACGGCTGTGAAAGGGACAGCTGGAGGCAAAACAATGGGGTCAACTAAGTGCATCAAGGGAGCAGAGAAGATGAACAAGAGTGAGCCGCCCCCCCCGCCCCCACCAGGAGGAGCTCGGTAACCACGCTGTTCGTGTTCCCAGCCAGGAGACAATCCGACCCAGTCCGGCCCACAGCCCAGCGCAGCTGACGCAGACATGAGGCTCCCGGAGTTCATCTGGCGACCTGAGGAGGCGAGCAGCTGGATGGGCATAGGGCGGGAGGGGGGGGGTGCAGGCAGTTCTCTGTGCACACTCGGTCCACATTACAATTCCCATCCAGACCACCCAACTGCTCTGTACCAGCTGCACACCTATGAACAGATTTCAGAGTACCAAATCGCTCCACGTAAGACCGTTCCTAACTGACAAAGGCAAAGAGAGGGATGGAGGGTCCCAGAAAAGCCAAGTTCAATGGATAAGACCCTAAAACCACTCAGTAACCAGCAACCACCAGTCCCATGTCCCAACTCTCAGGACATAGTCTTGTCTGGGCCCAATGGTCAGTATAACCAGGTGGGGGAAGGAGGGTCCTGGCATCCCCCTAGGAAGTTCCAAGTCAGTCTTGTCAGGTCCCCAGGACCCTGGTGCTCCTGGAGTCTCTCCTAGAAGCTCTTTGTACAGCAGGCCCAGAGATGAACCAGGAGAACAGAGAAGGGTGGTGGGGGGGTCACTTCTTTCCTCCCCCTTGTAAATACTTGTGACTTTGTTCTTTGTCCTCATTGTAAAAACAAAAACCCCACAGCATGGTTATCACAACAACAAATCCGGGAATAAGTAACAACATTTGAATATTCCTTCACTACACAGCACCACTATTAATTAACTTACCATATTACAGTTAATATTTCCTGCTCAGTTTGTTTTGTTTTGTTTTTCCTGAGAGTAGGTTAAAGAGGAAGACACTAAACCCAGACTTGAACCTGCTCTATGGGGGGAGAAAAAAACCACCCAGAGTTAGGAAAAGTGGAAAAGCAAACACAAATGTGAAATAAAATACTAGAGTAATGACAAAATTTCCTGTGTGATTGGGACTGAAGCCTCAGGAATCCAGTAGTGACTGATCAATACTGCGTACTTCCCAAATCAAACGCAGGGACAACAGATGGCACGCCCAAACCCACAGGCCAAATACAGAACCAAGAGAGACAATTATTAGCCACTAGATGAAGCCATTAGATTAAGGCACATGGTTGTTTACTGAGCTCTATGTGGAGAGACTCCTCTACTCAGTGGTCAAGTTACCAGACACAGTTCCGCCTGACAAAATCCTCTCATCATATACATTAAGGTTTAAAAAAGGAAGGAAGGAAAAAAGGAAGGAAGCTAACCCAGGTAAAAAATACAAAAGTCTATGTAGCATGAAATATCTCCAAGACACTTGTTTGGTGAAATTAACTAGTGGTTTAATAGGGGGAAAAGCCTGATATACAAGAGTGCCCCAATTTCTTCAGAGAAATTAACATTTCAATCCTGTTTTTATCTAGAAGTCATTAAACTGTGCAACATGAATTATAGGGACTACAGCAGCGAATTAACTCTATTCATCAACGAAGTCCAAACACTTTAGAGTGCATCTGTAATGAAAAAATAGCTCTACATTTCTGCCTCTTCTCATTAAAGTAAACCAGTTTTCTCTCTCTCAGTATATAAAACTGTCTTCTCTTCATATAATTTATATTACCATAAGCCGGCTCACATTCTAAACTATTACACGCCTCCAATTAATTTTTGCAGCTTTTGCCTGAAAATTTAATGAGATAGTAGTGGGTGAGCCTGCTGACTCTAGATTATGTGTGTGCTCCCAATATTAATGTTGGCATAACAAAATAATCTGATCCGTACCTGATGAGTGTGTCCCCCGCTGCCCCATGGTAAAGGTAACGTGTAAACTGGGGCGACTCGTTTTCCTCTTTTAAATCCAATTACAAAATTTACTAGTCTCAAATTAAAATGCCCCCATGCATCAACCTGGAGGAAAGGAGAAGGCAGCAGCGCAGTGTAATTATCCCCCAGCTCCATTTCTATAAACATTTCAGCCAACGGCGAAGACGGGTGGCTGTTTGTCTAAGACCAAGCTCTCTACCATGGAGGCTAAAGCGAGGCTGCACTTGTCAAAGCTGATTCCGAGACGCAGCGAGGGCAATCGCCCAGTTGAGGACGGGGTCCAAGGACTCTCTTACCCAGTCTAGCTGCAGGCACCCCTGGGGCATACATGCCACCTGTGGGGTCCACATTCCCAGGTGTGCCGACATACGGGCACCCCAGGGTTCAAGTTCAGCCAGAGACAGAATAGGTTGGACGTGCGGACAACTCAAGGATGGGACTTGATGGCAGGTCCTTTGTAGGGATTAAGGATCTAAGTGCAGACAAAAGGGAAAAGAGGCCAAAAATGACAGTGCAGGGGCAGCAGTCAATAACCACCATCCAAAGGACCCACCATGCAAGGGTCTTACTAATCTGCACCGAGACCTCAGCCATCGTCACTGGCCTGCGGGGAAGGAGGTGCTGGCAATGGAAGCTTGGGCAGATCCCTCCAAAAGCAAAGCCTGATCCTTGCCTACACTGGTAAGGACGCTTAGCGGTGACGGGAGACTACACAGCACTGAGCAGAGCGGTGGGATGGGGTTGGCCCTTAACACGTCATTTAGTTGGAATCGTTGTGTGTTAACAGCCCATAGGAAAGCCAGGGAGTGAGTGGGGCAGGAGGAGGGGCGAGAAGAGCCTCCTGTTCCGCCTCTCCCCTGACTTTGGCCCACACCCCAGCTGCGCCTTCCCAGTGCCGGTGAGACAGCTGGGGGTCTGCTTCTGCTGAACAGACACAGACAGACCTGGAGGCTTGAGCTGCCAGGCTGGCACCAGTCCAGCCTGGGGACCTTGCTACTGCCATGTCCACGGGGCTTGTCCTCAGCCGGGGCCAGCCCTGCAGGTGAGCTTAGTCTGTGGGGGAAAGGAGCACCGAGCCCCACACACGAAACTCAACAAGCTCACCTGACCGTGAGCACTTAGCCCAGGGGGATACCCCGTCCTAGAGATGGTTTCTTTGTACCCAAACCTGGGGATGTACAGAGATGACAGAGTGGCTATCAAACCAATAGCTGATCAGGAACATCCAGTATCAAACCTTTCCATACCCAATGTCTGAGCTGCCTGCGGGGGGCACCGTGGGTAGGGGGCAGTGATGGCACAGAACATGCTAGGGTACAGCTCCACCCTGGACCCAGGTTCAAATCCCACATCTGCTCCTCCAAGTCCCAAGAGAAGTCAGTTAACCTCCATTATCCATTAACATCCTAGGAATGAATAAGGTCAGCTCCCTCCACAACCCTCACAGGCCCAGCCACACAGACGGGGCCAGACGAGGCCACATGCTTGGGACTGACGGGCACGCGCGGAACGCTCAGCTCCCCGGGCTTCCTTCTCCGTTGTCGTTACTGCCGGGCCTCTCTGCCCTCCAAATAGTCACTTTCAACTCTGCTTTCCACAGCAAGGGAAAGCCTGCGACATAAGCTACAAGCCCCGACACTTGGGCTCACTGGGGAAAAAACCTGCCTCCCCCAACTCAGCCCCCAAGGAGGAAGACTCCTCCTCCTCCAGGCAGCACCGAAGGGTGCAGCTCCTTCCTCTCCAACAGGCCAAGTCGGGACCTTCTTGGCTCCACAAACTACTAACAAGTTTGTGTATAAAGAAAAAAAGGGGGGAGGCTCTTGAGTTACCCAAACCACTGCCTGAGGGGAAGCAAAACCAGGGCAGGCAGCATCACCTAAGAGGACTACCTAGGAGGAGAGACGGTTCTAAGGAGTGCCTGGGCCCCACTGTCACTTGCTCTGAAGCCATCGCTCCAGTCAGTCTGGTCTAGGCTGGACAAGGCTTATGGGGGCTGAGACCAGGTCCGGCCATCCTGGATTCTTCCCAGAACCAATCCCAGTGCTCTCTGGCCAGAGGCACCCCCCAAACAGGATTCTACAGGGGCTCAGGGCTGTAGCTCAGGGGCTAATTCCAAGGCACTAGGAAAAGCCCCCCCCCCCCATTCCACACCGCCAAAGCCCTGGGGCAGACATGGGATGTCTCAGCAAGGTCACATACAGACCGTGAAAACCTTCTCCTATGTTGGGGAACAGAAGCTATTAACCGTGTTACTGGCAAGCACAGATGTTGTCTATATCTAAAAATTCCCAAATAGATCAATTAGCATGTTATAAAGAATTTACTTTCATTTTCCCTTGGCAGATCATAAAAGCCCAAACACAACACCCAGTTCGAAACTGACAAGCGCGTACAGCAGAAGACGCTCCGTTAAACGCAGACAACAGGAAAAGTAAATGGTATTTATAATGATCAGCCACCTAATTAATTCTAAGAGTAGAATGTCAAAAGCTATAAATCCATTTCTTTGGTAACCGAGGCTCAACATCAAACAAGTCACTTCCACGCTGAGAAGGGCAGCCCTAACATCATCCCGACATTTGCATCCGGCAACAGGGCTGTCTCGTGGGTTTTCCAGGGAAGGTATTTGGACTCTATGTGGAAAAGCAACAGAAATAAATATACTTGTGCGTGCGCACACACACACAGACACACACACAGTAGCAGGAATAGAATCTGAAATGAGAACAGCTTCAGTGCTACAAATGCAGGTAAGTATTAACAGACTCCCAGGAAGCGTGTTCATACCCCCTGTGGCAATTAGCTCAGTTTAGAGGGAGAAATTCTCGGCTCCTGCCCGTGTGAAGAAACCTGGGGGCCTTTGTGTTTCTTCAGCTTGCCCAGGGAGGGTGCAGATAATAGAGAATTCTCGGACAGACCGAAGTGTAACAACACAATCATCCTCTGAAACTTTGTGCCTTTTCCTTACTTGTGCCTTTAGAAACCACCTTCTAGGGGGAGGCGAGGGGGAGGGAGAAATGCACAGGCAGCCTAAGAGCAAGAGGGATATGAACTGAAATTGGTAACAGGTGCAGAGTTGTCCTTCTTCCTATACTTCCCGAATGTTCTTCCTAGATTGCAAATCAAAATCTGCATTTAAATAGAATATTTTTAATGTAGAAAAGAGGAAGCCCTAGGGTACAGAGGTATTGCATTCAATATCTACGTGCACAACATTGCATTTCAAATGAGATGCGGCGTTTTGAAAATTTACTGAATATATTACATATTCCAAATTGTCTTGTTATTACCACTATTTTTACTCAATTCTCCTAATAGGTGTGTTTCTTTTATGACCAGGACTGTTAATAAAAGTAATGTGATATTACATCATGCTATCAATTGAATCTTGAGAAAAGATTACAGCGATCCCAGGATCTGATAAGCCCCGGGCTCTGATCATTCTAGCCATTATTCAGTGTGAAATTCAAACAGTCTGAATTCATTAACATTGGTTGCTACAAATCTGCATTTTCAGACGTCGCCATAAAACGCAGGAGTCCAAACCAAGTGACCTGAATGGAACAGCCTTTTGCGGAAAGTAGCCCTGACCACCAGCCTGTCCCTGCACGGTCCTGGGTGCTGATCCTCTCCACAGCTGACCCACCGCTGCTGGCCTCACACTTGATGTTCGGTCATCTGGGAAAATTGCAGGGACCTCGGGCCACTGATAAGAGAGTGATGACGCGTTCCCAGTGGAAGACCACATTGCTAAATGGGTCCCCAGGTTGCCAGTCACATCCAGGCACAGGACCTTGACTCCAACACCTCCCAGCTCCGTGTGGCTCAGGTCAGCCTGCCCTCACAAAAGCAAGAACTCAAATCCAATGTGCATTTGTGAGAAAGATTCACCCTTTGTCCCTTGATGAAGAAAGGTCACTGTGAGGTTGACTGGGGTGGTGGGGGGGTGGGGGGAGACTTCCAAAGTCCCAGGAGGAAACCACAACAGAACTGTCATGAGCAGGAAGTCTGGCATTCTAGCCATCTTTCATCTAAATGTTCATGTAACCTTGACCACAGGTGTGTGTTGTCTGCTGTGGGCAGGTCCCCAGGGCTGCCTCCCAATCCGACGGCGTGGCCAGCTCATTTACTGAAGCTGCTAATAATGGAGGACAGCAGTAGTCATCCCCAGGAAGCCCCTTCTAGGGGCCAGGTACCAGCTAAGCCAGGGCGTCACTCAACACCCAACCTGAGATTAACCACTCCTGTTCACCCCCATTTGGCAGAGGGGGAGCCTGACGCACTAAGCACAGGAGGCTCCAATCTGCCCAAGGTCAACGTCATCAGGGGAACCCACGTTTCACCACAGGCATTTCCTGGCCCCGCCCTCAGGACCCTTCCCCCCCACCCGTCCCCAGGGCCTGGGCCAAGTCTTTTTGCCTCTGCAACTGGAGCCTTTCTTTACCTTTCCCCGAGCAAACACGCGGAAAACGTGTGCCAAAGCCGTGGGGCTGCCGGAGGGAGCGGCTGCTGGGATGGATTCCACGCTTGAGAGCTGGGCCGCTTCCCCGCCAAGCCGAGGGCTGCATCAATCCGCTGTTTAAACACACAGGCAGAAGGCTTTCCGGCCTTAAACAGGCCTCTGCGGCACTGCCACTTACGCCCGTGGGAGATCAGAGTACAAATCAATACGAATCCTCCTTCCTGGAGGAAGCTGCAACCCTACCTTGCGGTGTAGAGGTCATCTTCTGCTGTAATTAGGAAGTAGCAGGGAGTTTCGACTGAATTATGAAAGGCCAGGGCTCTCAAACTTAAGGTTTTCAACAAATGTGGGGCTGGGGCTTGTCAGTTCCACATGCAGGAAATGCCGGCTTCCAAATCACCAAAGGCAGGCAAAGGAGGCGGCCAGCACGCCGGGTCCATGAAGGAATTTGATACACAGGCCATCTGTCCTCCAGTCCCAAGGGACCTGGGGCCACGAGGCTCTGGGAGCCTGCTGGGCCTTCTCACCGTCCTCGTAGTCCCTGTTCAGATGTGGTCACAGTAGCCAGATGTGCAAGCGCCCTTGCCCACTAGGCGACGGTGAGCCACCCTGAATTCAAACTCCCCACCCTCCCTGCACAGAGGGGAAGCCAGGAGTGCCTTTGCCTTCCCGCCTCTGAAAGCTCAGGAACACATATACCTCCCCTCAGAGGGACTGTACCACGCTGGTTTGCCTTCCGTCTGCAGAAGACACTCAGAAGCTAATGCCTTGCAGACCGGTGCTGGGACGGGCCCCCCTGCCTGGGCCCGGCCACCCCACCCTTCCCCAGCCCCACCGCAGCCTGGGATCCACTCATTCAAGAAACAGTCCTGTGGAATCCAGAACAGGGGGACCAGGTACAGAAAAATGAAGGAGGTGAGGGGAGCAGCGGGCATGGTTTCTACCTCAGGAAGCTTGCCGGTGGTTATCACTCTGGAAGTTTCCATGGACTTAGAGCACTGCTCCTTAACCTTTATCATTCAATTTCACCTGATAGTCTCAAGGCGTGGCATCACCAGGGAGTAAAATCCCAGGGAGAAGCTGCACGCACAAGGACTAAAAGGGCTCACAGCACATCACGGGCCACCTCCTGCACTCATCCATGTGAGGACCCAGCAAAGCCAGACCCTGCAGACGATCATACAGAGAGATGCAGAGGAGACCAAGAGGCCAAGGGCAGCTTGATGGAGTCTAGACCTCCCAGTCCTGCGTTCCTGAAATGGGAAGGCAGACCGCGTTTTCGGCCTGCAGAAGCTGGCGGGCCTGGCGGGGACCCGAGGGGCACGCCCGAGAACCTGACCCGCCATGCCCTCGTCCCAAGCTGCCCTGGGAAGAGGGAGCAAAAGCACCAGCCATCTGAACAGCCTCACCCCGCGCCCGATGGAAACCGATAGCCCCTCCTGCCGAGCTCCAGCTGAATTTTTCAAGGAGTTGCAGGTTACACCCAGTCCAGGCCAACAAAGGTTTCCTTTGAGTTAAACAATGTATAGCTGAACCGGAAGAGGGAAGGCGACCACAGAAAAGGTGTTGGGTTACAAGGCACAGGAACCAGATCACTTTACCACCAAGACTTGTTTTCTGCAAATCGTCCCTATGAAAAGGCAGCATGACACTGTCCCATAAATCAAAGCCCACCTCAAACGCATCCGATCAGGGGCTGGCGCGGGGACACCCAATCCTGTCCTCCCGGAGAAAGACCGGGGCTGGGAGACTGGGGTCCTTTGTGGAAGCCACTGTCGTTAGTGCACATTTATGAAGAAACAGAAACGAACACCGGGATCAGATGCTTGGAACCGCTCCTCACGCACGGTTCGAGTTTTCACCCCCCCCCCCCACACGTTAACTGTTCCCCATAATGTTCTATCTTTTTGCCATATATAATTAATTTTACCAGCCATCTCCAACTTATCCCATAGGCTGGTGCTGGTTCTCTTAAACAGTACACTGCTGAGAAATTGATTTGTTGGCTCCCTGTGCCTAAAGAACCCACATAATGAAATATGTATAAATGTCACTGGTCGGGCTGCTTCTGAGGATAGAGTCCAAGAAGGCGCTCCTTCTACCCCCCTGCACAGGGGTCCCCTCGTGGCACATATCCTCATGGATTACTCACAGGCCCCCACACAAAAACCAGTGAATTACACTGCATTTTCTTCTAAAACCTCCTATTTATCCTTAACTGGTACAAGTCTAAGGGAATTATCTTAATTGCTATGTGCAAAGAATGAATTGCAATGTTAACCAAGAAGACTTTATTTTTAACAGCTTGGATCCAGGTGGGAGTGACCGAGTTTGCCAAAAATAAGGAATCGATCAATGATCAATCAGTCAGTCGAGCAAATGTGTTCTGCTGGGAGCTAGCTGGGAGCTCCAGGCAAACAGTCACGGGGACCCCACTTCCACCTGGGGACAGCTGGATTCTCAGCTATTTCCCAAAGGCGGGATTCAGAAAATGCTTAAACGTGGATCCAGAAACTGGATGATGAAGGACTGAAAATACCAGGGCTCTCTCCATGTCACATGGGCAGTACATGGAGTATTTCTTTAGCATCTGCAGCAGAGGGAGGGGAGGCTACATTTAAGGTAACGCCAGATTACACTTGAACCTAGGGAGGCGGCGTGTGTCCCTCCATTAACAAAGCTTGATGGGGGCACAACAGGAATTGCTTACAACCCAGACCAGGCTCAAAGAAAGTTCCTGGTCTAGGCATTCTAGAAGTCATAGTTAACAGTAGCAACACACAAGCCCTACCCAAAAATATTCACAGGATAAAACTACCTTTTCCTTTCCTGCTAATCACTCTGGGAACGCCTGTTCAGAGCTCCCAACATTTTCACTGGAGAAAGTTCACTTCCTTGCCCACGCACATACCTTATAATACTTATTACGTAGCTTACTGTAAACAAAGTATCGTTTCCTTCCACCAGCGGAGGCGTAACCCTCAGGCCACCACCTCCCTCCCGCTCCTCCCTGTTCTCTTAACACCCGCACCTCAAGCCTCAGGGGAAAAGGACAAGGATCTGTCCACTGACAATCACCTTCGATGTCCCAGAACATGGGCTGCTGTTCCCCAGGCCACTGCGGGGGGGGGGGACCAGGGGTAGGACAGCCTCTATCGGGGGCTTGTTTGGGCATCCGTGACGGCTGGCCTTCCGGGAGCTGGCTCTGTGCATCATGGCCACACCCTTGGGGGCAAGCAGCCATCCATGGTCAGCCCCCACTTCACATGGACCAAGTGCAAAGGGAAGGGACAGATTCGTGGCACACTTGACATTAGGAACATACCAGAGAGCAGTGACCCCAGAAGTCCTCACCAACTGCAAAGGGGTCCTGTGATGATGCTGGCACAGCCCGTAATGCTACTGCGGTGTTTGGGCAGAGGACAAGGGGAGCCTGAGCCCGGGCTACACCATCAGGGTCTCCAGCTCTGTTCTCTCACAGGTCCCGCGTGCCAGCAAAGAGATCTGACTGTCAAGTTCCTCCCTTTTCCGGAAGAGGGAGACGGGCCACACGTCCACGTTTCCCAGCACGACCCGTGGGTGGGTGCTGCACAAGGCTGCGGTTCCTCCCGCACCACGGCTCGCCAGCCGGGCCCACCAGCAAGAGCACAATTCGGCAGAGACCCACCCTGGCCCGGAACCCCAGGAAGTACCAACAGGCTTGCGTATTCCGGACACACGGAGGACAGAGTGAAAATTTAAAACCCTCTGTTCCATTCCGTGCCTCCCTGGCTGGTTAAGCGGCTGTGACAAGGACCATGGTCCTGAGGAGTGGGACACGGGCAAACATCAACAACACGAAACAAACCCACCAGGACGAGTCTGGAGGCTGGGCCCAGAGTCTGGAGGCTGGGCCCATACGGTGTGGACAAAGAGGAACTCCTGAGAACAAGGACAAGGCGGGGCCTTGGCTGGATGATCTCCGCCAAAGCCACGGCAGGATTCGGAGATTCTCGGGAGGAAGGAACACGGGCTGAATCAACACCTCCCAGAGAACGGCTCCCATGGGAGCTTGGATCTGCGGCTCAGGAAATAAAATCCAAACAAGACCGAAGCACCCAGAGCCCAGCTGGGGCCTCCTCCCGTCTCTGCAGAGCTGGCTGAAGCCCCACCAGCGTCCCCCAACCTCATCTCAGCCTCCTGACTGTTCCTCATCCAGAGAGCTCCCCCCCAGAGAGAAGGCCCTGCGAGTCTGTCTCCGGTTTGCGGTTTCCGATGTCAGCAGTCTTGCCTCTGGCCGAAAAGCTGGAACGGGATCCCACGTCCCTCGTGTAGGCCAAGAGCTCAGGAGGACCCCGGAGGCTACGGTGCCAGGGCCAACACACTCACCTCACGATGTAGCTATCGGCTTCTAGAGTAGGGCAACACTGCCCTTCTGTTTATCGGGAAAGAAATCAGTCTTGGCAGAAACAGGGCAGAGGCCCCAACGGCCAGGCAGAGGGCTCCATGGAACCCTGCTGGCCCACGCAAGCCGCACTGCGGATGGTCAGCTCAGCCTGGCGCCCACAGAAGGCCGAGTGAGACTCTCCCCACCCAGTAGGCACAGCCATCACCGGGACCCTGGGGACCCCTCGCTTCCACCTTTCCTTGTGCAAGGGCGGGGGGCTTGTGAAGTGGACTGGGCTTGCACATCCTTATTACGACCTGGAAGAGTAACTCAGTGCCCAAGCATCTAGGGGTGCGAGCAGCCGGATTCACGGCCATGTCCTGGCCAAACCACAGCCAGTGCGACCCAGTCATCATTTCTGGAATAAAGGCCGAGAGCTTTGATTTGCACTTCCACGTATCTACAGACGGTTAACAAAAAGCGCTTCCTCCTACCGCTTCTGTTGCGATCCCAAGCTAACGGGGGGCTGCTGCGCGAACGGTCAGTTACAGCAGTCCTAGAACAACAACACCCCATCTGACCTGATGCAGAACGGATTCTGGTTCCAGGAGAAACCAGCAAGCCAGAGGGCATTTGGGGTTTCCATTTTAACAAGTAGCAACATACAGAACGAAGAGTGAAACTACCCCAAAAACGCCAAGA
The DNA here is from genome assembly GCF_002288905.1 of Enhydra lutris kenyoni. Lineage (NCBI taxonomy): Eukaryota > Metazoa > Chordata > Mammalia > Carnivora > Mustelidae > Enhydra > Enhydra lutris. The sequence goes on from NW_019154096.1 coordinate 74,175,437, forward strand.
TGTAAACTTCCATGTCATGATTCATTCGTGATGACAAAATGAGCTTCTCTGCAGGAAGAAAACTCAACTGTTTCATGTGAAATTTATTTTTAAAAAGGCTATAAACCAAAATAATGAAGTCTAGAGTAACAGGCACACGACGCTCTTCAATGAGGACGTCCTCAAAAATACCAAGGTCAGAAAGACCATAGAAACAGTTCTAGAGCCTCGAAGGTCTGCCATCCTGAGGCTGTGGCTTTTCATGAGTTTTGTGCAAAACATCTACTTCCTTCTCCTCCGCCCACATTAAACAAGATTTGTCTAGACTGGAGACCTCAGCAGGTGAGTTACCGAGTTGAAATCAACACGTGGGTCCCTCCTCAGGTGGCAATGCCAGGTGTCCCTCTTAGGCTGTTGTGTATCGACCAGACTCAGCAGCTGGCAAAAACAGGGCTACAACCTACTGGGCACAGTGACGAGCCACAGACCAGAGCTCTGAGAGCCAACACACGTGTCCAGGGACATGCGGGAACCCCAGCCCCCCTGTACTTGTGAGGGTGGTCGGGCAAAGAACTCCCCGGCAGGATGCGGGGGCACGGGGGGCTACAAGCCAACAGGGTTTGGTCCTAGACAGATCACCCTCCCGGCACAACGGCCATGCTCTGGCTGTGGACGACTCCAGGGTGATCCCAAACACCTTGAGCTCCTCCAAGGTGCTGTTTCCCCAAATGATGCCCCAAACACAGAAGCGGGAACGAGTGTATCAGGCCAAGTGTCTGAGCGCTTCAGTTCTGGGGAAAGATTTGTTCTCAGGAGCAGTGTTGTAACCGCATTCTGATACAGATGCATTTCTGGAAAGCGAACGTTCTTCTCTGACATCGAAACAATCGAAAAATGGAGCCTGCGTGGTTCAATTATCAGGTTGAGTCCAATGAAAAGGGGTTCCTCAACCATTTTTGATATATATATATATATATATATTTTTTTTTTTTTTTTAAAAGCCCATTTCATCTATTTCATTTTTACTATGAATTCTTACATTCCTAACTTCAGAGAAGAGTTTTCCAATCCTATGGTTTCTATAAAATGTACTAAGCATTACTCTCCAGTTCTGGGTATCCAATGGAGATGTTCCCCTGGCCAGCGGTGAGCCTCAAGCACCTTTCAGTGAAGTACTTGACACAAGCCACCACCAGTGTCTGGACACAGAACTGGACGCCTGTGGGAGGGAGTCTGCTGGTTTGCCATCACCATGGTCATGACCCATGGAAACCATCTTCAGTCCCGGCACCCAATACTGAAACCAGCAGGTCCACAAAGATTCTGTAAAAACATCTCTCTGCCTGAGGAACCTGGATTAGACTCCAGCACATGGAGTCTTCAAGGAAAGTTTCTTTGAGAAGGATGCATGAAAGAAAAGGGTTAATATTGGTCTTGAAGGGCAAAACTGAAGGTCTATGGCTGAGCGTAGCCATCATGACTTACTAATAAATACACCCATCTCCCCCCAAAGGATGTTCAGTATTTCTAGTCTCCCGCCCTCCCCAGTGCTAAGGTTCCTAGAATTGTTTCAAGAACATGGAGTCTCTCTGAGGTCAAGCCCTCTCTCGGGTCACTCCCAGGAGAAGCTTCGGGACTACAGCACCAAATTTAATCTTTAAAAAGGCAGGGGATCTAGGGGACCATCAGAACCCAACTATTGAATTCCCACATAAGACTTCCAAATCCCTAGAAGAGACTGAGGTCCCAGGTAGTTTTCCATCAGGATCTGCAACTGCCCCTACCCCATGGGGAGGGGTGGGGGGAATACACAGTGAGACCCTTCCCTGTGCCCCAAGTCTGTCTGCTGGTCGGCAGTCTATCTGCTGGTTAGGGTTGGGCTGTGGTTGTGCTCAGCCTCCCGCCCACTGGTGCTCACAGAGGAATACTGCACGCAGGTCTCTAACGGAGACCAGGTCCGAGAAAGCTGGCCCCAAGCCCACAGGGGTGCACCTGCCCAATCTCCAAACCAGAGACTACACGCTATCCAACACTTTGGGCAACATGCCCAGGGGTTTGACAGAAAGGACACTGAGAAAATTCGCTCTCACACTCTTTGTCTTGCTTTTAAACGATGCTGTTAGCTCAAGGAGAAAACATTTTTTTCCCAGCAGGGTTAACATCAATCACTCCCGAGAAGTTGCCATTTTGAGACTTTGAGTTAAGATGCGGGTTTTGTGAAAAATGGCAAGCGGCGTGTTGCAACCAGACTCTGGACCTCCAAACCTTGCTCTGGGTAAAGGACTGAACTACATCGATCGAGGATTTTCTCAGCCACACTCCGAGGGAGTGCGGGCAAAATTGAATGCTCTCCTCGGAGCACACCCACATCCCCAATCAACGCCACCAGAAAAAAATCGTTTCCTGCTCAAGACATCCTGGAGGCTGGCAGCTCTTAAAATCCAAGCTCATCAGCAAGCGGCTTTCTTTCTAAAGACGTCCGACTACCTTTTCACTTGGGGTGGCATAAGACTATCTCCCCAATTCATTTTTATTCTTTGTAATTAATACGTCAAAAAGTCCTAAACACGACTTCCATTCTGCCTTGAGTTTCCTAGTAGTATAATTTCCGTTGACTTATCTCTGTAGCAGCAGCGACAGCAGAAACAATCACTTTACACTGAACTATATTGCTTCAGAGTTAATTACATGTATTTTGCTTTTGATAAATGAAAATACCAGATGCAATTAATTGAAAGACAGTCCATAGGATCCCGCTATTAGACATCCCAATGAAACACCCCGAGCCTGCTGGCAATCCATAGCCATCAACTAATTGAAAACGCATTCCAGAGGGGTTTTAAAAAAAAAATCTGAGCTTTTACCTGGAGATATTTTACAGGAACTCACCAATATAAATCTGTCCACAAACTATAGGTCACACGATGGGCTGTCCGTCCTTTGAAGGGAATCCAGCGTCATTGGTTCAAAACCATTTAAGGCGATGAAAGTCTGAAAGTACAATAAATTGGGTCAGTGGTGCCAGAGCAGTGATTTTTTTTTTCCCCTCTGTTGTTTACATCTAGCCATTCCTTAATTGCATTTTTCCAATGCGTTCGATTCTAAGCTACCAGAGGTTATTAAATGGTTTCATTAAAAATACTATTTGTCTTGCTTTAGTCACACACCAGATCAAATTAAACAGTAGAGCACCAGAACAAATGAACCCTTTCCATCTATTCTGACACAGAGCCAAGTGTGCAAGACCAGAAGGCGATATTGTGTCATCACCGTGAAAATGTCATTTACATCTCCTTACGTCTCCAAGTAGCCAGCACAGGGACAACATAATCAATACCTCCAAGCAGAAAGTATTACCAACTGTTGGAGAAATACGGAAGTATGAAGTGCAATTCACGAGCCCCTGGTTTGTAAGTGCTATTAGCATAAATGCTGACAACTGTTACTCTGCTGTAACTCTGATTAACGGTTGCAGGTGTCCATTAATAGAAGGCATTTTAACTTACTACTGAAATTGATTACTCAGTTAAGAATTCAATCCTAATGTTCAATAAAACTGCACTTTCTTGGCAAATGCGATATGAAAGGAGGTGATGCATTAAACAGCACTCACATTTATTCTACTATACAAGGGACGAAGAGGAAATCTATTGTGGTGTCATCACTTATCTGAACCACTTCCTTTAGGCATAGAGTTGTCGGAGGGGCAGGTGGGGAAGGGACCGCTGGGGCAGACAGAACACGCAAGCACCCGCGCAAGCATGTCCGAAGGCCTTTTCAAGGACGTTCCCATGAAGAACGGACAGGATTGCAAAACTGCCCCTACCACGCAACCAGACTGTCCACACTGCAAGGCAGTAGTTCTCAAGGCCCGTGAGAAAGGAGAGGTATGCGTCCCGGAAATGAACCGTTGCAGCCAACCCAGACCACTCCCGGGCCCATCTTATAATCAATCAGGATTCATGTGGTTGATTAATATTTTGAAAAGGGCATGAAATTACAGAAACCAGTTTCCTGGCTACACTCTACTTTTCAAACCATTTGAATCTTAGGAAGCTAGAGTTTACTAATATGCTTTTCCCTCCGTCCTTTATTTATTTATTTATTTGTTTGTTTGTTTTTTTAAGTAGGCTTCACGCTCAGCATGGAGGGGCCTGAATTCACCACCCTGAGAGCAAGACCTGAGGCAAGAGCAAAAGCCAGACACTCAACCAACTGAAACACCCAGGTGCCTCACTTTCTCCTCCTTTAAAACAACAGGGTCATCTCTTGGGATCCAATCCTGTGACATAACCTGCCCAATTACACAGCAAGGCAGAGAAAGGAACCACTGGACCTCCCAGGTCTGTGTACTTTCCATTCAGAAAAAGACCATACTTGTGTTTTCTGTTCAGTGTGATGAAGCAGAGCGCCCAGGGGCGTTAGCCAGCTCCCACAGCACAGCCAGAAAGAACGGAGTCAAGGGCAGGCAAGGCTCTGAAGAACTCCTTAGAAGGACAACCCCTACAGTCAGGGTTATCACACCCAACAACAAAAAGGAATTCCACTCCCACACCACCTTATGCCCCCAAGTCTCCAATTCAGGGAGGGGACAGAGACACATCAGCCGTCATGCATTAAGAGCTGGGAGGGGAAGAGCCAGCACTGGGTCTCTCAGCAGTGCCCAGCATCTAACAATGCAATTACGTTTCATGTTCAATAACTAAGCATTTACTCTACCTAGGAACCATCCTGAAATTTTCAGGAGGCAAGAGCTTGACAAGCAAACTCCTGTTCACCCTTCAAAACCCATCTCCTAGAGATCTTCGTAACACCTTCCTGCTCCAGCTGCCAGGCTGTTACATACCCTGACCATCTCCAAGTCTCTTCAGTGTTAAATGTCTTGATCGCATTCATCTCTAGATTTCTCAAGGTGTGGAACACGGTTGAAAATCAAATATTTAACCAACTGCATAACGGAATTGATCTCCTTGGTCTAGCACTGTGCATTCTAGTAGGTCACAGGCTTCTTTTCTTTGTTTCCAGTGCTTTGCACAACAGACACAGATGTTTACGTACACATATATGTAAACGATGTATTTCCAAAAACAAAAGGAAATTATATGTATGTCTGACCCTCAGGCGACAGGAGTGTGAAGTGTGGAGGTCCACTTATATGCAGATTTTTTTCAATGGAGTAAAGTCCTGTAAACGTATTTTCTCTGGTGATTTTCTTAACAATTTCTTTTTTTCTAGCTGGCTTTATTTTGGGAATACAGCCTCTGATACGAATAACAGGCAAAACGCATCCATCCACCATGTACATGGTGGTGAAGGCTTCTGGTCAATCACCGGTTACTGGAAGTTAAGTTGTAGGGAGTCTGAAGTTCTACGAGGATTCTGACTTGCTCCCTAACCCTCATGCTGTTCAAGGGTCGGCTCTGTAATAGGAAGGGGTCCCTTTCAGAAAGGAGGGAGGGAAGGAAAAGTTATTGGGGAAGTGAAACTGACAGGGTATGCAAAGTTACTTCTTGTATTTAAATGAAGCTTAAGGAGAAATACACTAACATGTTCCCACTTAGCCTTGGTGGGTACCGAGTCTTACTTTGACATAATGCCTCAAAGGGAAACTAATTCAATAAGAAACGGACAACTCTTCCCTTTAGAAGGCTTCACAGAGGAGGTGACAAACTCAGGAGAGCCTGCAGACTGCCCGAGACTAGAGGAACGGCTTACAGAGGAGATTAAGAACACCAAAAAGGCTTGGAAACCTGCCAGAATCTTGAAAGCCCACGCCCACTGTTACTTGAAGGTGGTGAGAAGTACTTTTAAAAACTGGGGCCACAGAAAAGGCCACAACTCCGCAAGCCCTTGTTTCGGCAGATACCTGAGGGCTGCACCACGGACAGGAGGGCCGTGAAGCCCCGCCAGGACTGGAGAACTCTTCCCAGGAGCATGCAACGAGTCGCGGAAGCACAGCTCCTCCACAAGCACACTCAGGAGCCTGAGCAGGCCTGTCCCACCCAGTGTCTCGGCCACAGTGGGCAAGGCCAGGCGGCTCCCGTGTCCAGCCAGAGAGAAAGGCTTCCTATTTTTGGCCTGTACCATCAACCTGGGTAAAGCTATTAAACAGCACTTGGCAAGTGTTCCGCCCATATTTTGGGGTAACCAGGGGTATGCACTCGAGCACTGAGCCCATGTTGGGGAGAAGCCGCAGGACCCAGACCCTGGAGGAATGACAGCCACGCCGTGTCCCCTGTGGGGCTTTCTACACACAGGAAACAGAACATTTAGGACACCTAGCCTAGAAGGATCTTCTCCTCCCGGATTTCTAGTTCCTTCTCACTTGAAGCCAGGCAGATGAAAGTCACTGTTAGGTATAAAGTGAGTAAGACCACCTTCCTGAAATGGAGTAAGAGGGACACCAAGGAAACCCACAATGTACCGGAGCAAGGTCAAGCGGTGGGGGGGGGGGGGGGGGGGTGGCGGGCGGACTGAGGCGTCTGTCCTGGCTCATTCTAGGAGGATCCGTCGTGCCTGAACTTTAACCGTCCTTCCCCACGGCTCTCGTGCCTCGCGTGGCACCAAAGGCCATCCAGCACCCAGACGGCAGGGTGGGGAGGGCCCCCGGGCAGCTCTGCCTGGGTTCTCCCACCCTCCCCGCTGCAGTGGGCATCTCTCATGGAACAAAACACCCACCGACTTGCACTTGCTCCGTTGAGTTCTTCTCATGCTACTTCTCGCATCTGACCCGCCACTCCCTCTGCCACTTGGAGCCTGTCTGAACCCCACCTGGCTTCTGTGCTCTGACTCACCCGTGGGTCCTCCAGGCTTTAAAACTCCCGTCCTATTGTCCTACCATGAGCGGTAGGGGCTGCTTTACCTGCCGGATCTAAGTGGAGCTCCCCACCTTGTCCCCCTCACTATCATTGTCCCCTGGTACAGTACAGCTCAGCTTGGGCCATTCTTAGAAGGGAAAAGACCCTCGAGGGCAGATGTGGACAGAGCCGGCGGCCCAGGCATCCACATTTACCACTTCAACAGAAAACCTGAAAGCAGTCCAGCAAGATCACCCCTTAGGCAACTGAAGGGCCACTGGGCAGGGCCCCGGGGAAGAGCACAGAGCACGGGCAGGACACCACACCAGAGAATCCCAGGCTCCATGGGTGAGGATGACCAGCCCGCTTCCTAGGCCTCTGCCCTAGCCGGAGACAGAGAAGACCCCACCGACTTCAAGGGACAGGGGCCTTCCAAAGAGATAAGGAAGCCCAGCCCAGGGCCAGTGTCCATCAACTACTCGGCCAACGCTAGACATCATTCGATTCGGCACTCGGCTCCGGGACAAGCTCATGGTCATCAGCATCTTCCAAACCAAACTCACCTCTGCCCACATCCCGAGATAAATGGTTCCCATTTGACACAGGTATGCGATACTCCTAACCGGGTCCCTGAGCCCCACACACCCCATCCTGCCTGGCCCTCACTCAGTGCACCCTGTGCCCAGGCTGTGCTCAGAAAAGAAACAAGAGACCAGGGAAAGCATCTGGAACCCCAGCCTTCCCTCTTGGCAGTGCTCCTCTGACACAGATGCCTCTGTGGAACTCTCTGGAGGGTGCCCATCCTTAGGGCACTGACGACGGAGCCATGCTAACATGACAGGTCGGCACCCCGGGGCCTGCCCACCTCTCCACGGCCTCCAGGCACCCCCCCCATCCTGATGCCCATCTGAGCCCCAGGGTGGGGCACCCCAGCCCACAAGACTGGCCCACTGGGCTGCTGAGAGAGGGGCCCACAACAACGAAATTCAAGCCAAAGCTTCAGAGAAAGCTCACCCAACCTCTCAAGGGCCTTGGGTGAGGTCCCCAGGGAGCCCATCGTGACCTGAAGGTCGGTGGGTCCAACCCTAGGCAGACCTGTCTCAGTCTATTCTCCCCTCCCTCTGGACACCCAGGCCCCGTCACTGCTGGGGAGCAGGAGTCTGAGAGGGCAGTGACCCTTAGTCACGGGACCACAAGAGGGATGTAAGGGCATGGAAAGAGGGTGCCAGGGCTTTCCCTGATATCCACAATGTGTCCTCTTAACATCTCAAGTTCAAAGGCAACAGATAGGGAAAAGCCTCAGGCAGGCATGAAACCTGAAAGTTCACAGAAAAACCAAACTCCTGCTCATAAAATGGACCTGCCTATATCACAAGTCCTCCCAGCCAGGCGGACGGACACATGCCCACAGAGGTCACATGCCACGAGCACCCTGGCCCCTGTTCCAGAACGACAAGGGCAGGGCGGTTGGTTCTCTGTGTCCACACCCAGTCCTCCGTACCAGCTCCTGCTTCACACTCTGGCCACCTCGGCTGGTCTCTCCACTGGGAGGATGAGACCTACCACCTCCAGCTATGACCCTCACTCTTCAGAGTCCCTGAGGATGTGTGGGACAAAGCAACCCACAAGACTATGGAGATGGCAGCAGGGTCTCCCTGCAGACTGGGAAGAGCCAGGCGATCTACGTGCCTGGGGAGCAAGGTGGGGAGCGGGAGGGCCAGCAGGGGTGGGATGCCAGTGCTGCAGCCTTCTGCCTCAGAGCACGGGGGGTCCCAGGGAGGACCTACCCTGCAATCAGGATGCCAGGCCAACACTGCAACGCGTAAGCCCCAGGGGCCCAGAACGGCGCCCCCCCCCCACCCCTCTGCCACCCAGACTTTGTCAACTCTCCCTGGGAAAGTCCAGCTCATCCCGCCCGGATCAGTACAGAATTCCGGTTTGGCCATTACATGGGGTAAAGAGCAAGCAAAGGACAATGTCCCCCGGAGAGCAGAATGTTCCGTGCACGTCGGACAGGAGGGAGCGGACACGATGCGATCGGAGACGCTGCCACCCCAGTCCAGCCAGGTTACGCCTCCCCAGGACTCAGTTCTGCTTACGACTGCCTAATAATAAATAAACCATATTAATTAGCTTTGAAACAATTAGCCTTTATTCAGGGGAAGGAAAAAAAACACCCCGACAACCCTGCAAGCTAATTCTTTCCAGGTCCCTCTACAGCCCACGTTGGCATCGAGACACTTAGGGTCAAATCAACACTTCGTTATAATCCCCTCGATGTCCCAGAGTTTCAACTTCAATAAGAAAAATGCCCTCCAGGCAGGAACTTTACATACACAGTCTTTGTGGCGAATGTTTATGGAAATTTTGTAATATTAAATACGTTCAGCTGGTTTTAAGTTTTAAGAAAGTAAAGGCCCAATAGCCAAAATTTTAGAGCCCTTGTCTTCACAAGAAGGGCAGCCAGTGGAAAACTGTAAGGGGAGACTTGGAACGCTGCCATGTTTTTAACAAAAACAAAATAGGATATTTTCTCAGTGTTGTCTCAGATGTAGTCAATTAATTTGTCCCTTTCTCTGCTCTGTTCCCAGATTTTTACTTCTGTGCCCTATAAGCCCGCACATCTGAGACAGGCCAGGTGACCAGGGGAGCGAAGCCTTGTAGTGCTGGGCAGGTGTGGCAGAACGCCCCGTCCCGAGCGGCGGGTCCACCGGGGAAATAAACAAGGACACGGGCAGCCAGGTTGCAGGAAGCCTGGAGACAACTGCAAAACGGACCACAGAAAGCCAATCGATCAACGGGTGCGGCTGCTCAGGCCTGGCAGAGGCCACGGTTCTGGGGGGAAAATAAATAGATCCATAAGCATCAACCCACACACGCAATGACGTCATTTTGTGTAGTCAAGCTGCGTTCCCACACCCCAAACTGCCCAGCTGGCCAGGGGAGGGAAGGCAGCTGGCCGGAGCTGTCTGACCCTCGACTCGAAGAAGCCCGTCCTAGAAGTCAGAGACACCGTGAAGCTGCCTTGTTAACTCTGAAAAGACCAGAGGAGGGGAAGGAATCCCTCGCGGGGGGCCGGGACCCCCTTCAAATCAGCGGGGCTCTCAGGGAAGCCCGGCCTCGGAGGCCTCTGCGGAACGTACCAGGACCCACTTTCCAGCACGGGAGGACCGCGGATAATCCCACACGGCCAATCAGACACCTGTAGCTGGCTTTTCACGGTTCCGAACCGTAACTGAAGAGGAAACCTACAGGCCGAGGCATACAGCCCTCTGTGTAAGAGGGCCTGGAACCTGCCAGGAGGGCAAGCAGTGACGGGCTCCCTGAGGGCAGAGCCCAGCTGGTGGAACCTTCCCGGCCATCTGGAAGGCAGGCCCTGGCCCGGGTGTTCTCGCTGGTAGAGTGGCGGGCCCCACAGAGGAATCTAAGCTCCTTTCCCGCAGGCACTCCATCTAACCCCAAGTGACAAGGGTCCGGCGGGAAGCGGGGGGGGGGGGGGGGTTGTCTCCTGATGCTCGGTCTTTAAAATCCACCGATAACAAGGCGGAACGCTGAAGGGTCTGCAAGACAAACCACCACACGTGGCGGTGGGAATAGCAGGGCTCCTTTTCTGGAAAGTGAGATTTCATCCTTCACCCCGTTCTACCCCCAGGCAGGGTCAGAGGAGAGACCAGCATTTACATAAAATATGAAACCATCTAAGATGCCCCCTCCATAGTCAGGTAACTCTCACTCCTGGTAAACAACAGACATATTCCTATATTTGCTGTACCCGTGCGTCTGGCAGTATGCCACACCTGTACCAACAGCTTATATATTTTTAAAAAAATTAAATACTTAACATAGGAAAAATACTTATAGGTTAAGCAGAAAAATATGAAATATGCAGAATAATCAATTTTAATTTTAAAATATTCTTTAAATGGTTTTCATTTTCTGCGTGTATACTTCTATATAAGAGACAAAAATTATATCCAAAGGTTATTTCTCTATGCTAAGATTAAAGACGGTTTTTTAAATATAAGTCTTTTAGATCATGAAAATCATTTAATTTTCTTCATACTCGCCTATATTTCTCCATGCCCTACAAAGAGCAGACTTCCTACAATCTGGAAAATGCACAGTGAAGACGCTGTGGGCGCTTCCGTCAGGAGGAAGGAAGCTGAAGCTGGGAGGACAAAAGGGGCGTCCCCAGGTCACTGCAGCCAACTCCCTAGGTGGGTTTTGAAGCAAGTAAGGTATCCACCACATCCCTAAGCAAGTTCAATCTGTAACAGGGTGTCCCTCTGGCAGACGCTGATGCCTAGTTTGAATTCCAGTGGCCCAGCCACCTGGAAGAATTGGAGGGGGGGGGGACACCAACAGTGGGGAATCCCTGGGCCCCGATGGGAGCTTGCCACCCCATGCATCCCTGGGCTGCTGGAGAACAACACAGCACTAGCGGCAGAGAACAGAGCAGACTTCTCAGCAGGCTCGGCCAAGTTCTTGGCCATGGATCAGACTGCAGAGGAACGAGCACCGGGAAGTACTACGGGACGGAGAGCAGAGTCCCCAATCCCTAAAGAACGACTTACACGAAGAGTGATAGGCTTTGGACATCCACCCGATCCATCAACTGGCTCCCCGTGGAAATCAGAGCAGGGCAGCGAAACGGGGTAAAATTCAGGCGGACGGGTAACCCCTGCTCTCCCCCACCTCGTGCCCTCACCCCGACCCCTCTATATACTATAGAAGCCAATCACAGCCGCGCCAGCATGGACACAATCCGATTTTTATGTTGGAGAACTGGGACTCCAACCCACAGTCAAGAGCCTTGGAAGGAGGCTGTGTGTGGTCCTGGACACCTTCCTCCGCTGAGCCCAGGGGGTGACCATGGGTTCCTCGTTTGTGGGATTCCTGGGACACGGCGGGTGAGGCGCTCAGAGCTGGCTTCAGGGCACACCAGGAAGCCCTATCATTTAACAGATACTTTCTTTACTGACACGACCGTGTAAACTCAAGAATCCAAAGTCCTAGAAGGAAAGAAAGAAGGAAAAAAAAAAGCCCGCAGAAAATTGGGTTCTGTTTTTATTTCAAAGCAAACTTATTCAAACCCAAACCTCAAGGTTCAGAGAGGATTTAAGTGTAAAATGAAGAACGTCGCTGCCATCAAACGGAGCAGCTGTGGTACCTGCAACAGAGGGAAGACTTTACTCTTTAAAATCCACGTACGAGGTCGGGCGCTTGGCAGAGAACTGCACGTGGGGAAACTCCGCAATACAGACACGAGCGAGGCCCCGGAGGTCGAACTGAGGATTGACTCGGGCATCCAGAGTGTACTTCCTTTAGAGGCAACAAGCTTTATTTTTAAGAATAAATTAGGGGTGTTTGGGTGGCTCAGTTGGTTAAGCGACTGCCTTCAGCTCAGGTCATGATCCTGGAATCCTGGGATCGAGCCCCACATTAGGCTCCCTGCTTGGCGGGGGCGTCTGCTTCTCCCTCTGACCTCTCCCCTCTCAGGCTCTCTCTCATTCTCTCTCTCTAATAAATAAAATCTTAAAAAAAAAAAAAAAGAATAAATCAGAGTCAGAGGAGACCTTCTTGAAGGAAAAAACTGAGACCCAGATCACCTGACCCATCAGAGACCAAGGCAAAATGGAGCTTGCCTTGGTCCTTTCCACTCCCTGCCCCGACACACCGTCAGAACACAAAAGCCCCGAAACAGACCAGACAACCTCTTCACCTGTGACCCCGGCTCAGACTACCCAGCCGCATGATCCCTGATACAGATGCCAGACCCTCTTAATCCAGAGGAGTCCAGGGTCAGGAGAGAAAAACCAAATGCCAGCCCAGCCCAGGAGCCCCTCCCCCAACTGCAGGACCCCATCCTAAGAGCCAGGTGGGGTTTTTTTCAGAAAAGCGCAGGTGCCTTCCAGGAGCAGGATCAACCTACATCCAGCAGCAAGGCCGGCCCGACAGCCTCATCTAGGAAAAGGAACAGAGGAGTCCCTGAGGCGCATGTAAATATCACCTACTGATTCATACACATCAGGTAAATAACCCTGGGAATCCCCAACTCCCTTCCACACACACCTCATTAGTCCACTGTGTTTCATTAATTCTGAAAGGACAGACAACCTTTTAGCACGGATGGTCACAAGGCCAGTAACTGCTCAGGGCTGTCCTCTCTCACAAGATGACCGTGTAAACACACACACACACACACACACACACACACACACACCTGTGTGTGCACAACACCGCACACCTGGGCTTCCCAGAGGGACGGCTGCTCAGTGTCCCTCTGGAATTAGGTTCCCAGGACGTGTGCGTTTACAGCAGTCATGAAGGCACGCCAAAGCCACCTGGGGGGGGGGGGGGGCTGCGTGGACTCCCGAAGCCCCATGGATGCTGCCTTCCCCTCCTTTGTGCATCAAGTCTGAACCCCACATGTCGCTATTGTCACCATGTGACTGCTAAGGAAACAAAACCTCAATATTCCATGATCCAAGACCCCAAGTTGGCTGTCTTCACATCCTGCAGTCAATGAGCACGACGCAAAGGCACTCAACACAGATGAACAAAACTCCCAGGGGGATGGCAGCTCCTTCTGGGTTACCCGATCCAGCCAAGACAATGTAGCAGAAGTGACTCACGCGTCACTGCGTGGCCGGTCACAGAGCGGGGGGGCGGGGAGGGCACACGCAAAGGGGAGGCCGGTGATGCCCAGTTCCTCTTGACATCAAGCAGCTGGGTGGAGGGGAGATGGGCGGGGGCTTCAGCACTCGGGTCCCCACAGTGGGTTTCTTCTTACCCACTTCTGGTCTAAGACTGGGTCAGAAATCTTTGGGATGGAATATTCCTCATCAGTAAGAGAACACACCAGTGACACATGGAAGAATTTGAATGAACCTCCAAGGGAATCACGCCATGAAATATTCAATCCCCAAAAGCCACGTATTCTCTGACTCCGTGTATGTAACATCCTCATGTGACATAATTAGATGAAAAAACAGATTTGTGGTTCTCAGGGTGAGGGGCTGAGAAGACCGCAGGATACTCCAATCCTCGAATGTTCTCTGAGCAAGCCAGGTCTTGGCCACGGGAACAGAGTGTGGCTGTAAGTGGACAAAACAGGGGAGGTCCTTGGGGCAATGGAACTGTTCTGAATTTTTTTTTTCTTTTTTAAGAAATTCATTTATTTGGCAGAGTGAGAGATGGAGATTGAGCACAAGCGGTGGGAGAGGGAAAAGCAGACGCCCCACTCAGCAGGGAGCCCGACGTGGGGCTTGATCCCAGGACCCTGAGATCATGACCTGAGCCGAAGGCAGATGCTTAACGACTGAGCCACCAGGCGCCCCTGCACCGTTCTGTACCTTGGCCACAGAGAGGCAACGCTGGGCCTGACACTTTGTGGACGACAACACAGAAGTAAACCCACCCCTGAAAGAACACGTGAGCACTGGGGAAATCTACAGGCTATCTGGGATCCATCGGTATCAATTTCCTGGTTGTGTTAAATGTTACTATTATTTTGCGAGATGTTACCACTGGGGAAGACTAGAGAGGGTATTATTACAACTACATGGGATTCGAGGATTACTTCAAAATAAGTTTAATTACAAAAATAACCAGCTTTGTCCTGGTTTTTTGGTTTTGTTTTGTTTAGTGGGGCTCATGTTGACCATAGATAGGGTAAGTCCTTTCTTTTGTGGACTGCCCTGTTTACAAAAAGGAGCCACGAGGAGCCAACGCTGGGAACAGGACTTACACACTGTCTAGGGCCCACGAGCCAGCCTGCCTCTCAAGAGCGAGATTCCAGCCCCTGAACCCTGACCTTCTCCACCGCAGTCCGCAAAGATGCCTTGCTATGTGAATTCTTTCCTGGAAACAGGCAAAACTCACTGGTTTCTCTCCCAGCTGCTGTGAAGGCCTGGCACTCCCTAGGTCACATGTGACAGAGGGTGCCCAACCTGGCCCAGCAGCCCGGGAAAGGACAGGAGAGAAAAATCACCCCCGGGGAGCTGGTCTGTGCAGGTGAGTGGGCATCCTGGTGGGGAACTAAATCCAGGCCTCACTGACCCAGCCTGGCTGAATCGAAACTACAGCCAGCAGGCTGGAACAGGCCAAGACCGTCCCCGGCTGATACACTCGGCTGTACACTGGGCTGGCCACTTTCCAACACCCAGCTCACTCAAAGAAAGTTCTGGAGCTGAAGTGTCCCAGCAGATCACCGAGGTCAGCCGAGCCACCTGTCTGAGTGGACCCACAGCGACATTCCTGCTTTTCCAGCAGTCTTCTAGGATGAAACCCGATCACACTGTATCAATCCAAAGGTCTTTTGTGGCATTCTGTCCGTCCTCTGAGATCCCCTGTTGCCTCCCTTTTAAGGAGAGCTGGCATACTCACTCCTCCCGCTTGCCGGTAACTCCCTGCTGATTCAAAGAACCCAAGGAAGCAAATTATGGGAGCGTCTTTACTGTTTCTGCCTTTATTGTCCTCAGGGCTATAGTTTTTTTCAATTCTTTCAATGGGAGTTTATCCTTAATGTCTCCCGGAGAAAAGTAACAAAAACATCTCCCTCTCCCCAAAATGTACCATTAGATACAGAGTACAGCGGAGAAGGATTTCAATAATAATGCTATTTTTTTCTGCTTCTAGAAACCTTTAAATAGCCACTTACTCAAAAAACTGAATGTTTTCAAATCGCCCAACACTGCCCAGCTTCAAAGCTGCTGAGTAAATAACCAGAAACTCCTCCACGGAAATAAAAATTACATTCTATGCAAATTAAATATATAATTTGATTAAACGTGTTTATGTCTTTGTGATGACATTTAAAATAGAAGCAATCATTTTCGTTCTTAAAAGCAAAACTCTTTCAAATATAATTCGAAGCTGTCAAACCCACCTTCGGCTACAGATCTCTTAAATGTCACATACCTTCGAAAGGGGATGGCAGTTTCCTTTTAAATATGCAATTCCAAGCAGTGCGTTCCAAATCAAGCACGTATTAAAACACAACGCTGGCATTTATCCTGATTAAGTTTAGCCTCCGTGCCCCTGTTCCTGATGGACTTGCTTGGGCCCTGGCCTGTCTCCCCCACCCTGCCCACTTCCCTCCCCATACTACTCCGGTTAGTGCCCCGTGGCTGGTTGCAAACCACAGGGTCCAGCACCAAGTCACGCCCCTAAAGCCTTAAGGGGGGGCAAAGGTATCTTCCTGTGATTCCTACAGTTTTCCTCCCAGATAGGTCGCTGAACTCTGTGTTACCCAATTTTGGCATGGCATCAACAGCCCAACTGTAAGACAATATTAAATCAGATGCAAAGAAAACCCCGAACTCATTCTCCCAAGTCAATGACCTACATATCCAATTGCTTATTCTCCAACTCAGTAGCAAACACCATGCTATATTTAAACATAGAGCACAGATATAGCTTTCTTCTGAAACGTTAGTGATACAGACAAGCAATCCACTCGAGCCCTCCTCTCCTCAAGTTAAAGACTGTAAACCTTGTTAAGATCAACTGTGGAACTCTGAAGGGACAAGCGTGGCTCGTGTCTCCGTTATTTTAGTAAGGTAGCAAGTGTCATTTTTGTAAAAAGCCAAGTGTGAGCAGCATCTCCACTGGAACGTAAGTAAAATGAAGCCTGGTTCACCCTTGTCTCCCCAGTACCTGGCAAAAAAGCAAGAAGCTCAGAAAGAAAAGGAATAATGACTTCAAGTCAGTTACGTGTGGGTAACAAGCATGTTGCATACCAAGTGTCCAAAGGGGATGCACATGCCCCCTGTTGAACCCTGACACCCAAATAATCTTGCAGCCAGCAGGGATGACAGCAAAAGGAGCAGAGAGCTCTCAGAAGCTCTTGGTAGGTCAGCCGAATACAAGGAGGCATGGGCAAGTCAAGCCCCCACAGCCAATGCTGGAAGAGGATAGGAAGCACCCAGGGAGAGGCCCCGGGGGGCTCAGCTGTCAGGCGCCTGCCTTCAGCTCAGGTTATGATCCCAAGGTCCTGGGATCGAGCCCACACTGGGCTCCCTGCTCTGCAGGAAGCCTAGTCTCCCTCTCCTACTCCCCATGCTTGTGTTCCCTCTCTTACTCTGTCTCTGTCCAAATAATAAATAAAATCTTAAAAAAAAAAAAAAAAGGCATCAAGGTAGAGGGTTTGAAAGCCAAACAGAAGACAGCCCAGCCCAACACCTCAACAGGTGCCTCCATCCTGGGAAAGGAAAGCTGCTGGGGACGGGGGTGGGGTGCCGTAAGAAGCCGGGGAGCCTTCCAAACAGACTGCAGTGCGGCAGGGGGAGGAGAGGACCAGGATGACCAGGACACACTTGACAACCACGGCCGAAACCCAGGCTGTAGTTTGGAATCCTTCCTGTGGGCACCTTCCTGCCTTGTCCAACTGTGTGGCAAGGCACCTTGCCCCTCAGAAAGCATCTTCTCACAGGTATGGGAGAGGAATGCCACCCATACACACCAAGACCTTTTAACTCAAGTTCTTTTTCTTTTTCCTAACTCAAGTTTTAGTTCCACTTAAAAACAGGCGATCACGAACATTAAAGCCAATCCCCAATCCTCAAGTGACCAGTGCTTGACAGAAATCAAGAGTGTGGAAGAGGAAGAGTTACTGCAAAAGCGCTTTCTCCTTTTCTTTGGACTCAGGTAAAGCTCCCTTCATTGGGCAGCAAACTCCAGCCCCACAGCAGAGAGGAAAAGGGCCAAGAAACACGACCCATGAGGCCAGACTCTTCAACCTGACCCATGACACCAACGGGGAAGATGGAAAACACGGATGGGCTGAAATGCTCAGTGGGGCAGTCTTTCAGTAAAATGTTTTTGTACCTTTTGGCCACACTGATCCTTCTGCATGGTTCCTGCTCCCCTAGCCGCCTCCTCAGAGGAGCCTTCCCAGTTAACACCACTCACACTCCCATCTCCCCACGCCTTGCCACAGAAGTGATCAGCCCAGTTCCTGCCAGTCCTCTCTGGGGCTTCACTAACCCTAATCCTTTTGAGCCTTGCTGCCAAGCTTTCCTTCCTATCACCTCCCCCACTGCCATAATTTATTCTTCTCTCTCTCACAAACTCACATACACACACACACACACACACACACACACACACATAATATATAAATATATATATATAAATATATATTAACATATACATTAAAAAAAACTGGTGTGGACTCCTAATGGTCAAAACTAATAGCCCTTTCTCAGCTGCCATCTAGCTCCCTGGCTGGTAGACCTCCCCCCCCCCCCCCCGACATAACTCTCTACCCTATGCACCCGGATCTTGTACCAACTGAGAAGCAGGTACTATTAAGAGAGCCAGATTTGAAGATAATGAAACCTAACCTTGCCTTCAAGGAGTTCGAACAAGGAACAAGAACAGAATGCCAGTGCTGGAAAGAGAGATGGCCCCTCCGTCTGAACTCCCATTTGGATGCTCCCAAGTCCATTTCCTTCAGCCAGTCTCCCCCAGGAGCGCGCATGCACCTCACACCTGCCCACCTGCTCTCAAACTCAGCTGACCCCCATGACGGCCCTACCACTTGGGAGTTCCGGACTCTAACCAGGCCAGAGTCTACATTTGTCCACCTCTCTGTCTGACAGATCGGCAAGTAATCCCAGCGTTACCCCTATATGCCAGTCCCGGGGCAGGAAGTTAAAACTCCTAACCATCATCTCTAAAACATCTATCAAGAGCCCAGCAGAATGAGTTTTTGGAAGAGAGCACGACCTCATCCAATTCAACTGGTCGATATCAACTGGCCTTGTCCTTGAAGCATTTTAAATTTCATTCCAAATCAAATGACCACCTTAGAACGAGGGCTCCTCATAGATCGGCTTCCTCTGAATTGTCCCTCAACACGCTTGTGATTTCCCAGTGGACCCAGGCACAAGCTGCAGCCTGACCTGTGCTACCAGACTTTGGTTGATGGTAACTCTCCATCCCCCTGTACCAGAGCATTTCTCTGTGATCAGCTCAAGGGCACAAGTTTTCTCCCTAAACTCAGAGAGCTGTTCATGGCCAACTGTCCTGAAATTTATGTTTGTTGTATTTGCATGTTTTATCAACTCTGGTCCTTCCCCAATTTCATCCCCTCTTACAGCAGTCTATTTTCGTGAGTCCTCAAAGTACTTTCTCAAAATGGGTAGGATATAAATAAGTATATGGAATCCACTCAAGGACACATTAGTACCCCTTTATTATAAACCAGGTCTTCAAACATACTGGTCTCAGGGAAACTTGGAGAAGCTTTCCCGAGGCCAGTGAAGCCAACACACACAGATTGCTGGGTTTTGCAGTGTTCGGCTCACAGGGGAGCGGATATGCATGGAGCGGTCCAGAACACCACCTTAACCAGTATCTTCACACTGAAAATAACTAAAAATGCAAGTGTTACTACGTAAATTATCAGTGGGCTCCAGAAATCAAGTGTGGGAATCCAGAAATGCAAACAGGTAGGCACAGATGTTAAGAACCAGAACTAGACCTTGACCCTCACGCTTCATTGAAGAACACGGCATCTGGCAGGGAGGGGAGACCACAAGGCAAGGGAGAGCACGAGGGGGGCCATCAATGATCATTCTGAATATCCAGGGAAAGCCAAGCCAAGCCAGCCCCCTCTAAACACAGACGGCAAGGCTACTTTCTCCAGAGTAGTGAACCCCACAGCCCACCCCAAGCGGTGCAAATGGGGTAGACTCTGCATCTATCTTGTTAATGGAGGGGCCAAGGGCAAGGAGGATGCCCCCCCCACCCACTGCAGCGGCCTCCTGCAGAAGGCCGGCCTTCTGTTAAATGGCTTAAAAAACAGCTCCATTTCCCTACATGATGGGTAGCATTATAAAATTTCATAACGGCTTTAGAAAACTAAACAATATACCTATTCTGTGACC
Organism: Enhydra lutris kenyoni; assembly: GCF_002288905.1. Classification (NCBI taxonomy): domain Eukaryota; kingdom Metazoa; phylum Chordata; class Mammalia; order Carnivora; family Mustelidae; genus Enhydra; species Enhydra lutris. Next base: position 74,195,109 of record NW_019154096.1, read on the forward strand.
AGTAATTCCATTTCCAGGAATTTACCCAAGAGAAATGAAAATGTAGGTCCATAAAAAGACATGTGCAAGAATGACCCCTAGCAGCTTCAGTCAGAATAGCCCAAAGCTGGAAACAGCCCAAGTATCCATAAACAGGAAAATGGGCAAACAAGGTGGCAGATTCCCACCAGGGAACCCCACTCAGCCACTAGGAAGGGGCAGGTGACTGCACCAGATGAAACACTCAAGTAGCTCAAAAATACTACGTTGATGTAGAAAAGGCTTTTGCAAAAAAGGTACATGTGGTATGATATACATGAATTACGTGTATGTTCCATAGTATTGGTTTCACAAACAAGCAAAATTAATCATGGGGGCGGCTGGGGTTGCCCGAGGTGATCGGAGAGACGGGAGTGCGGACTGCCTGGGAAGGGCCAGGAGGGAAATTTCTGGAGCAATGCCACGTTCTGGATCTTGAAAGGGCACAGGTATGTGCATTTGCCAATGAAGCGATCGGCACCCTTGGGATCTATGCATTTCCTCTTACCACGTGCCCCCCCCAACACCTTCCCGAAGTTTCACCTCAAAGATAAACAAAACAAAGAGGAACCACAAGCAAGTCCCTGTCAGGTAAGGAGATGCGCGCCCAGGGACTAGGGGTAAAGGTGAGCAGGATCCGGAAAGGCAGCCAAGAAATGTCACCAAGGAAAAGCCAGGCTGCTAGGCAGAGGGCAGGAGCGCCGGAGCCCTCGGGTGGGAGTGGGCACGCGTGCTCACAGCAGAATCGTGTCCACTCGGGGAGCCTTTCATGCAGGTCTGTCCACAAAAGTCCGGTCTCTGGAATGAGACCCACAGGAACCCTGAGGGGCAGGGGCCATTTCCCCATCAAGAGCAGGAATCCGGGCAGCCCAGGTAGAATGTCCACCCAAATTCAAGTGTGGGAACCACACAACGTCACGCAGTTGTCCATGCAGTCCACGAGCAGACTTCTGAGTCCCAGAAGGCAAGGCCGGGGGCATGCTTCGGACTGTGTGCCAGTGCGGGCTAATAAACCCGGAGGCCCCCGCCCAGGAAAAGAGCCACTGTCTGAGTACAGGGTCAAGGGCGTGCCCCTGCAGTGCGGGTTCTTGTGGCTCCAGGTAGGCGAGGGGAACCCCAAGAGCAGCCGGCAGGGTTTTGGGTCCCTTCTCCAAGCCTTTTCGGGGGTGGCACAGCCTTGTGGGCATAAATAGCTCCCCAGGAGCCAAGTGATGACCAGGGCCCATTTGGAACACTCGTGAATGCCACCCGCTGTCACCCAGCCATCGGAAGGGCCATGTCCTGTCAAAGTTGGGACTCCTCCGTCTCAAGGTGTGTCCCCAGGACAGGTCACATGTGGGCTGGACATACCAGCCTCTTGTTATCACTCAAGAGGCTTTCAAAGGATTAAGCCTAGAAAATGCATGTGAGTTCCTGAGCGAAACAGGGCGCGTGGACCCTCCAAAGGCCGCCCCTGCACTCTCGTTCCAGATGCTTCACCCGGAGGGACGGCGGGCAAAGGACAATAAAAGCACGTGTGAGAGGCGGGAACAGTGAAGCAAGGGCAAGGAGCCGAACCCTGATGGAACCCGTGCTTGGACTTGGGCTGCACCTGGAATCCCTGAGCACAGACCCCGCATTTTGAGTCAGGCAAGCTGCACTGGGAGAGGAAGCATGGCTTGCTGCCCAAACTAGAAGAAATTCCTGGGCACGATCCCTCTGACCTACTTTATAAAGTCTGATGTGTGTTGAGTGTGGGTCCTCCAAAAACAAGGCCAGACGAGCTATGCAAGACTTCCTGGGGAAGGGAGTCAGAGGGAGATTCGGGTCGGGCTCCCGCAAAGGACACAGGGAAGGAAGGAGTCCAGGTGGGAGAAACCTCCACTGGTTGTGCAGCTCCAGGCCAGAGGGGACCACTTGGGCAGAGCTGGTAGGCTCCCAGTCTTACAGGGAAGGCCTAGGGGGCCTCAGTCAGCTGGGTGTCCAACTGGTCATTTCGGCTCAGGTCATGATCTTGACTTGAGGCCTGTTCAGGCTCCAGCCTCAGCAGGAACTCTGCTTAAGAGTCTCCCCCAACCCCCATCTCAAATGAATAAATCTTTAAAAAAAGGAAAGAAGGACGGAGGGAAGGACGGGACGGACGGAGGGAAGGACGGGACGGACGGAGGGAAGGACGGGACGGACGGAAGGACGGGACGGACGGAAGGACGGGACGGACGGAAGGACGGGACGGAGGGCTGGCATCACTGCCATGCTAGGCCCCCTGCTGGGGGCAGCCCATGGGAGCCAAGGCTCTGAATGCCAAGCCGCGCTCCAGATGGGCCCCCAGTGGATTCCATTCCCAGAAGCGGTCAGAGAGGCACCTTTTCATGGCTGCCACCCCATACCATGACCCTGCTACAGTTTTACCACCGGAGACTTCATTTGGAACTCTCCACACACTGACCATCCACTCTCAGGGCCACCTGACTGCATCCCACGCACAGGAGTGGCTGGCATTTGGCAGGTGTGAGGTAGGGAGCCTTGCAAGGATGCCCATCCTCAGGGACTCACAGCCTAGCAGGAGGGGCCCCCCACCCCAACAGCAAACAAGATGGGGTGGGAGACGGGACTCTCCAGGACAAAGCCCGTCAATGGACACGAGGTGGCTGCGATCGGGATAAGGAGGTACCTTCTCACTGAGGCAGAGTGTGACACAGGGTTGGCTTGGATGAACTATCAAGGTCATCAACTTCCCGAACTAGGGTGTTACCAGTTACATTCACACTGCTTCCACCAACCCAGATCGGAGCGTCTGCTCAGCACAACACGAGCTTATTTCTGTGTCACCCAAGGACCAGTGTTCCTGACCACCAGCAGCTCTTCACAGGGACTCAGGATGCTAGGCGATCTGCTAGACAGTCAAGGCGGAAACAGAAAAAGTGGGTAAAGCACACTTGTTTCTGAATTACTTCTGCTGGGAAGGGACACCTATTCTGACCAGGACTCCACTAGCAGGAATGGTCCTGGGCCTTTAGGGAGATGCCCAGGTGGCCGCCAGGCAGCCACCCCAGCCTTCAGTCCCCACCAGCGGTCGCAGCTTGACTTTCACTGATTGACTTAAAAAGTTCTAAGTTTTATTGGAAAAGGCCCAACCCTAACACTTTCAAGTTTGCAAAACGCTTTCATGTTCATCAAGTCTAAGATACCATCAAACCTGATCCCCAGCATTATTTCATAAACCACTAGGAAAGAAAAAAAAAAAAGAAAAGATACCGTCCATTCAACTAAGGACACAATCTATTTCATGACTGTTCAATCCCAGAGATGTTAGAACGGTGAACACCAAGGAAGTAACAATGTTGTTTCTGTTGAAGTCTTCCAACAACCCAGGAAGGAGGACAGACATCACCATCTCATAGACTGGGGGCCCCAGCCCCCGTGCTGGGTTGGGTGACCTGCCAGAGCTTACCGAGGTGGGGGGGTGGTGTTCCAACCAGCCTGATTTAGCACCTGCACCTGTGTCGAGACCCAGCCCGTCTGCCAACTCTCCCAGACCAAGCCACCCTCCAGCATCCTCACATCCATACAGGCTCCGCTTCAAATGGCAAATTAAGCACCTTGGATAGAATATTCTTATAAACCCATTTGAATTAAAAAAAAAAACACACTCCACTAAAATATGGATTTTCATCTGCATAACACTTTATCAACCAATTCTGCAACATTTGAGTGAGAACAGATGATGTATGGAAACATCAAAAACAAGGATCCGATCTGGTAAACAGTTGAGCGCTATTTTCACATCATCCTAATGGATTTAGATTCAATAAACGCAAATCAGCAAACACTCTGAAAATTCTAACGGTGCGGCACAAAATGACGCTTTGAATGACGGCTCCAGAGAGCGAACTCTTTCCGCAAGTGACAGATCCCCCAAGAGAAAAATCAGAATGGATGACTCCGTTCAAAGGGTCCCCTTACGGCGGGTGGGTCTGAACTTGGCCCTGGGCACGCTGCCCACATACAGCTCCCTGGACTGTGAGGGAAGCCAGTGGAGGAGCTCTAGCCCCCTGGATCCTGCCCAAATGGCTCAATCTGATAGCAGGTGCCTGGAGTGTGCAAATGTGTGTACAGCAGGTGGGCCAGTCGTCAAAAGACGCTGCACAGATTTCTGGTCAACCTCTTGGCCAGAGGCAGGCTCCTGCCTCTCAATCCATCTTGGCAGGGTCCCCAGTGCAGGAAGTGTCTGAGGATACGAATGGGACACAGGCCCAGACGGGCCCAGACTCCCCCAGGTCCCCTTTCAGCTGCCCGCCCACCCTCTACGCGGTGTCCGAATCCCGTGTGCTTTAAACCTCAGCAGTGACTCCACGAGCACTTTCTATAGTGCCAGAGTGCAGTGAGCAGGGGACGGGGGAAGCATGGACACACACACAGAGGCAGCTCTTCTGAGAGCGTCTGGGTAGCCTTCCTCACCCTTCATCTTCTCCCATCTGGAAATACGGGTCGTGGCTGGTAGGTTGTCCTTAGAACACATCTTAACACAACTGTCGACTACAAACCACTATAAAAAAGACTGGACTGGTCTTTGGAAATGACATTTTTACCTCAGACAGTTAACAAATTCAGAGTTGTTTTTACAAAAAGGTACCCTGAAGTCTAAGAGCTTCCTTAAAAAAAAAAACAAAAAACAAGCAAAGCCACCTCTCCAGACTGGGAGCTCCGTGCTGACAAGGAAGTGGCCGCTTCTTACTGTGTTCCTCCTGGAGCCTAACGCATGGGAATCCACACACGATTAACTGAATTCTGAGTGCCTGACAGAGACTTCCTGGCCGTGGCCCCAAGATTACAGGAGTTCATCTGTGTCTGTTTTTTTCTTTTGCGTGGACAGTGAAGTTTGGTTCCAAAAAGAAAGGCACATAAAAAGCATTTAAGACCTTCACTGGTATGATTTTAAGCACGAAACAAGATCAGATTTTAAACGCATGTCAGCAGCAGGAACAAACACAAGCATCTGAAAGCCACAAGCACGTTGTTTTCTACTTGCTGTGGGTCCACAGGATCTAGGCAGCCCCCGCTGGCCAGCCCCACGCAGCTGCAACTCTCACACCCATCACGTACCCTAGTCCGGCAGCCTCTCCGTCGGGTCACTGTCAGGACTCCCGACTCACGGACCCGGAGACGGAGGCTCGGAGCCTCGTGCCATAGTCCACGGCAGCAAAAGCAGAGATTCAAACTGAGCTCAACTCCAGAGCACCCAGTGGAAGGCCACTCGTGACCTGCCCGGCAAAGGCCAGCAGGGCAGGAGGAATACGGTGAAATGCGATCGGGATGGGCTTCAAGACGGACTCCCACGGACTTCCGCTTCCCGCCCCCCCCCCCCCCCCCCCCCGGTGGCCCAAGGGGGCCCCCAGCTGTGTCCTCTTAGCCCCGCCTGCTGGCTGCCCCTGCCCCACCACACCAGTGGCTTCATCCAGGTTCCTGGGATTATTAGAATCTCAAACCCTTTCCCTTCCCTAATAAAGGGGAGGCAGCCAGATCACATCCCACAGGGGACCATGGGACACGGCCACCCACTCAGCCCAGCTAGAAGAGCCTCTCCTTGGTCCAGGAATCACACTTCCTCCTCTGTGGGGGCCCCAGCTCCCCTCATCCCTCCCCCACCCCAGGGCCTTCACCAAAACCAAAGCCCAGTGTCCTGCAAGCAGACAATTCCTGGCAACTCCTCAGGGCTTCCCCTGTTCCCCCTTCAGCACCCACCCAACCTTCGCTGCCTCCCCCTCCCGTCCCATATCTCCCCACCCCACCCCCACCGACTCGGAACACCATGCAGGGGCTCTAAACATTAGGTCCCAGGCTCCTACGAGAACTACTGATAGTTGGGTTCTTTTCCTAAAAAATGCGTTTAAGACCCTCCCCACCCCATCCTCTTGGCTAGAGCCATTTCTGGGGCTCACACCCACCCCCAGGGATGGAGCCCTGAGAGGTCCACTGGCCTGAGCCCTGCCTCCAGCTTTGTTCCCGAAGCAAGAGCCCACTTTCCTTCCCACTGACCACTGACCCGGGCAGGAAGATCTGGATGCTCCAGGAAGCTACTTCTCACCAGGCGGGAGGCGCAGCTTTCCTTTCCTATAAGCAGGAGGGGCCCTGAGGCAGCTGGAATCCCAGCAGCTAGGCCGCCCCCCGCCCCCTCTCGTGCTCAGGGCCACCTGTCCGCAAACCTGACCCCACTTTAACTCCACGAGAGCCTTGCAGAGAAAATGGCACAGTCCCAAAGACCCTCACCTGTTGGAGGGAAACTGGCCGGTGGCTCCGGCTTCTGACACTGGGCGGTGAGCGGCTCTGGGTCACCTGGCGTCTGGCCCTGCAGAACGGGTGTACCTGTCACGTCAGATGCGCGTCTGAGGAGCTGTGTTCCCAAGAAGGCTATCTCGGCCCGCCCCCCACCCCCCGACCACGTCTGCGGGCGCGTGCCTTGTGGCCACGGGCAGAAAGGGGCGAGCAGCCCCAGTTGAGGGCAGGTAAGCTGGGCGGTGGCTCTCTGTCTGGATCATTAGAATCATCTGGGGGCTTTTCAAACGACCCAAGGCAGGTCCCACCCCAGGACCGGGGACTCAGAACCTGAAGGTGGGGGCTGGGCTCAGACCTTCTGTCAAAGCTCCCAGGTGATGTCAGGTCCAGACAGGGATGAGGAAGATGGGGCCGGAGAGGGCCAGGTGGAGGGCAGGGCAGCCTCCGGGACAGACAAGCTGGAGGGAACTCAGCAGTCCCTCCTCACGGCCACCTGCAACTCACAGCCCATAGGCCACTCCCTTCAAGACGCCTTCCCTGACCTCAGTGCATGTGGCCAGGAGCCTGGGTCCTGCGTACCCCCTGCGCCCCGCCCCTGCCTGGCTCCCCACCCTGCTCATTGTCCTCTGGTTGGGAGATCTGCTCCCTGTGGGCGGGACCACTGTCAGGCTTTATCAGGCTGCTGTCCCCAGGCCTGGCTCCGCCTCGGCCACACTTTGTGCCACACCCCACCCCCCAACAGCTCAGGAGCCCTGAAAGGAGGAAAGGCCCACTTCCCCTCCGTGTGCCCAGAGAAGGAAGAGGCAACAAGGAAAGCAAACCCACCCCACATAGCCCACTCTCTCGGGAATCACCCTTCTCAGCACCTCAGGCCTCCCTATTCGGGTGCCATTTTACTCCTGAAACCACCCCGCAGAGACGTTCCTGAACTCACACTGTGCACCCGCCACAGGCCAGGGGCTGCGGATCGCGGACCCCACAATCTGTTACAAAACACTAACTATGACTCCCTCCAAAATAGCTCCACTCAGCCATGGACATCTAGGGACAGACACAAGCCTCCCCAGAGGCTAACAGGATGTCTCCCCAGATGTACTGCCTGTAGCCTTGAGAGAGGCCAGAGCGATTTCCAGTGGGCTCTGGGCAGGCGGAGGTTGGGGGTGGGGGGTAGCATTAGGAGGGTCCAGGTCACCAAACTCTCCCCGCCCAAATCTTCAGCAGTGACATTATCTCCAAGAGGAGATGTTTATTTTTTACAAAATAATATGTTCCTGCTTACCTAAAAACCTAAGTTCCCCAACTGGGTCCTTCACACACCAATGGTGCCCAAATCACAATTCACCAAAGTGTGGAAAGCACCAAGAATTTCAGAGAAGGGTCTCAAAAGAAAAAAGGACAGGGAAATCAAGGTGACAGAAGAAGGGTATAGGAAGAAAAGCTCCAGTCTGATCAGAACGGGTTCTGTGTTTTACGGAGGGCTACGATCCAGGCCTAAAGAGATGTGGGTCCCCCTTCTGGGTGCAGCCACAGGGACCCAACCCAGAGCAGGGCCTTGGGGACCCCTGGCTCAACATCCAGCCCCCTGTCCCCATTGTCTCCATCCCCCACCAGGCAGCCAGCAGCTGGTTCCCTTCAAGGATGGTGAACAACACACACGATATCAAGGGTCAGACTTTATCTTTTAAATGCACAGTGTGCCTGGGCCAAAAACAAAACAAAAAGGCTTTCCAAGATGCTTTCCAAATTCCAGAAACACACTGGGCTGGAAAAACGGAGCCCAGTTTCCTCTTATTTTTAATCTAACATTGGCGAGGTTTATAATAAAAGAGAATTACCTATTTATTTGCTTACCTTACGTGGAAAGACAATAAATTGGAAAGGCTTCATAAATCTCGCAGGGAAGTCCTTTAAACAAGGACTGTCAGCAGAAATCCCTAAATAACCTTCTGCCAGTCTCTAGCAATCACCTCCACCACACACTCTTTTTCCTTCCTGCTTTTGTACTAATCTTCTAGCAAACAAATCCAATCAAGCACCAAAAAACCTTTTTTATTCTTATCGAGGTGACACTCCGAAAAACACCCGGGAGTCACCGGCTGCTGACGAAGGCGGCCCCGTGAAAATCCTCCGCAGAGACGACCCCAGGGGATGGGCCGAAGGATACCTCTGCACCCCCGAACGCAGCCACACTCTGCCAGACCCTGGTAAATCAGCGTGCATCGAAGCACACCACTGGCCAAGCAGCGAACAGACACCTAATGACACAAAGTCCTGCTCAGACTGATGGCAGGTTTCGATGGGTCGGCCCACCTGGGGGCTGGCTGGTGACAACAGTATGTCTGCTCCCCGCCCTAGAACCCCAGCATCAGTGGGGCTGCCTGGATCCAGGCGGCCGCTGGTCCGGTCAAGTTCGCCCATCCCTCTCCCGCCGGGAGCGAAGGCAGCAGGCTGGCACTCAGAGCAGACCAGGCTCATCCAGGAGGCCCTGTCCCTCGGCCCTGTTCCTCCCACGTTAGCATGACTCGCAAGGCAACTGGTGGATGGGGCTGATTAAAACGACCTTCGGCAGCTCAGAGAGCAGAAGATGGACAGTCTCACACTGAGGTTTCAAGGACTGTGCTAAAAATAAGTTTAAATAAGAGGCAGAAGGAGGCTCGTGGATAATCAAATGAGCAAGACTTGAAAGAGCTGCTGTAATCAATTTACATATTAGGAAAGGAAAATTACCATAACCGGAGGGAAAATTTCTCCAAGCCAAAAAGGTTTTAAAAAAAAAAAAAAAAATGAGACCAGCAAACCACTCCCCAGATGTAAACGGGTCAGGAAACTGCCCTCAGAGAGCACCGCCCTGACAGGCCCATCCGCTCCCAGAGCCTCGAAGCTTCAAGGCTCCCGGGTGTGAGCTGCACGCACAACTCAGGGAACCCAAACCCACCGGCGTCCCCATCCACAGGCTCGCTCGGATGGTCAGCTCTGCGGAGGTGCACTTTTGCGTTCGGTCCCCCTGCGGTTCCCGCGCATCAGCCGTCCCCGAAGACCCGTGTCCCAGCGAGTCACCGAGTTTCCCTGAGCCAAACACACAGAGAACAGCCAGCCCGTGAGCGGCATTTCGCTGCCCTTACTACGGATGCACCAAGTACCTTTATTTTTATATCCTCCTCCTTGGTACACTCCTGGTACTCCAGAAAATGCAGCTGTATGATTACTTATCTACCCGAGGAATGTATTTTCCGTATTCCCGAACACACGCCAAGTTCTTTCTTAACTGGCTCCCTTTGAAACAGTCATCTGACAACGTGCACACCTCGGGATGTTCCTGTTCTCCAGCTGTGCCGGGGCATACAGGGCAGCACCGGGCTCACCCCGCCAGCCAAGCACAGCGGCTGCCCGTTCCCTTCCCTCCCAGGCCGCTGGAATGGCAGGATCCACCCAAGGGAGTGGCTTCTCACCTAGAATTTACCCTGTGAACACAGCCGTGGAGCCCATGGCAGGGGAGAGGGAGGGCCTGGGAAGGCCCTGGACAGCCTGGAACCACCGTCCTACTGTGCGCTCACAGCTGTGCACCACCGCCACGGGCCAAGACCCACTGAGAGCTCTGACTGCCCTGGATGGCGCTGTCTTGCTTACTGACACCCTTCAGAACATCAAACACTTTTCTGTTACCTGTAGACATTCAACTTTTCCCATAAAACTCCAGCCTCTGAGCAGGTTAAGTCTTCCCACCCCTCCCCAAGGGTGGTGCAGGGAACCACAGTTACAAGGCTGTGATGGCAGGGTGTGCCCAGAGGACTGCACTGTAGCCACGCCCTGTAGGCTCTCCAGCCTGGGACAGCACTGTCCTCTGAAGCCCCCAGGACAGGGGATGCCAACCTTCCTGCCACTAACCCCAGGCTCTAGTGTCCTTGTACTGAGAAGCTCCCCAAGTCCAATATGCATGTGTCTGCGTCTCCAACCACTCACTGGATGGCAGCCCACAGACGACCTCCCCCCGGAGGCCAAGGATGCTTAGACGTGAATTTCAGGCCAGGGCCAAGGTCAGTTTGAGTCAGAGCTCGCAGGCATCAAAGGGCTTCCTAACACACACACACACACACACACACACACACACACACACACACACACGATGCACCGTGAGCCCCTCCAGCAGGAGGAATGCTCTCACCCACCCTAAGTGCTGGGGCCCTAGTGGGGAAGCAAAGAACCAGGACTGAAGACATTTCCAGCAGCAACCGGAAAAATCAATAAATGTAGCGATCCCCAGCTAGCAATTTAAAAAATTCCCAGACTCATTTCATAAAATTCCTCCCAACTGAACGGAAATAGGAGGATATTAAATACCACGGAGAGAGCCAGTGGATTTGGCCCCCCATGCAATGTGGCAGGGGGCGCGCTCTCGTGCATGTCCCCACTGCCTCATTAAATACCCCTCCTCAGAGACCCTGATCCTACCGGGAGCAGAGGTACTGGGGTGGGAGGCTGAGGGGGCAGCCCACGGCTGGATCTGGCAGCCGCTGACCTTCCCACAGGGAAGTCCTCCACCCCCTCCAGGCTCTCCTCCAAACCACTGCAAGAAGGCAAAAGGGGACCCAAGTTGTCTCCCACTGCCCCGTGCCCCCAGGAGTCACAGAACACGAATGGCCACAGCACCCAGTAAGTACGCTGCCTGCCTGCTCCAAAGCCACTTCCCCCAAGGAGGAGGAAGGAGAAAGCTGCCAGCAGTGACGTGGTGGTCGCTCCTGATCCCTCTGGCCCTGGAGCCAGCAGCTGTGGTGGACAGAGGAGCACCTGTCTTTGGGCACCTTCCAAGAGGGGCTGGCAGGACATTGTGCGGAGGAGGGTGAGCAGCTGTCCCGGGGATAATGGCCTGAGAAGCACCCTGGCCTGTATGTGTGGGTCTGGAACTCACCCCTCTGGGGAGAGAAAAGGGGACCTTTAGGGGGTTTCATGGGGCAGACAAGATTCCAACTGCAGGGACTGACCCTGGGTCCACCTTATCCACCCTGGGCCAAATGCCTGAAGTCTCAGACATCCTTAGGATGGCATGGGTCCTGCTCCTCAGGGAGGCCTATCGCTGTGACTAGAGAGCCCCTGAGCCAAGTGAAACCCCTGGGCATCAAAGATGTGCCTCACAGGCCACATCTAGCTACCTCGCCGAACTTCCGAGACCTGGCCTTTCTACTAACAAAAAGGGGCAATTTCCTCCGTGGCCGGCAGGGGCAAGCCGGAAGGGGCGAGCCGGCAGGGGTGAGACGTGAACACAGAACACAACTTTCCTCGGTGCTGGAAATGGTTCTGCAGCCACGTGCCGTACCTATCTTTGGCCAAACTTGCAGAACAGCAAGCGGGAAGGTGAAACTGACGCGGGAAAATTACACCTGTGTGAGTCTCTCAAAGTGCGCCCCCACGAAAGACCAAAACACGTAATAAAACAGACGTCCTCCCCTGGGCAGTCAACCGCAGTCCCAGCACGGTGACCCCAGCCTCCAGCCCCCCGGGGAATCACCTCCGTCCCAATCCCCACCCCCAGAAGGGTCTCCACACAGGCAGGAAGGACCCCGCTGCACACACGCTGGCCGTGTCCCTGAAACTCAGCGGTGCTTTGGAGCAATCTTATCAGGGAAGACACTTCCATCACCGCCATGGGGGAAAGGAGAACTGAGACTCCCCTTCAAGCACTGTGCCTTGACTGACCTTACCCCAAAGTCTCCTCCATCCTCAGAGAAGTTCCCTTTAATCTAAGTGCAGAGGCATCCGGTCCAGCCAGGAATGGACAGGCTCCCCCAGCCCCTCCCTGCTCCCTTCAGAAAGATCCCCAGTGGGGTTGGGTCTACCCTTGCTGAGGACTGCCACAGTCATCCCGGGGAAGTGTGGGACACGCATGCAAGGGCCAGCCAGTAGCCCTCGAGAGCCCCTGGAGGTCCCCCCAGCCAGAGGAGTCCCCATAGGGAGGGACCCCAAGGCGTGCCCCAATCCAGAGAACTCAGGGACCCCCACTGAAGGAGAAACAGAGGGGCAGAGCTGGAATTCACCCAAGGTCACACAGCAAACTGAGGGCAGAGCCAGGACAAGACTTGAGCCTTCCCTTGCTGGCCCCTTTTTTAGAGGATCACCACCACGCGTGTCCCTGAAGATGACCAATGGGGGCAGGGGGGGGCACAGAGGATAAAGTGACCGTGACAAAACAGCCTTCAGCCCTTCTTGGCACCCGGGCTTCTCTGCAGAGGAACATAACAGGGTCATGTCCAGGAGCCCAGAATGAAACAGACACTCAAGCTCTGGTATGAAATGAGCTGGCTGAAGAGGACAACCGAGGCTGCAGCCCGAGTGCTTGAGCAGAAGCCCCCACGCGCGACCCACCGTGCACGCAGCCCAAGCACCACCACCCCGCCAGGCCCCCGGGACCCGTCAGTCTGAGCGCCAAAGACTCTTCCGACAGCTCCTCCAACCCCCACGTTGCCCACCGAGGCCACAGCGGGTCCAGTCCCCCAGGCCCCACAGCCATCACTCTAAAATGCCATGTCTTGGAGCCCTGGGTGGCTCGGTCGGTGAAGCATCTGCCTTCGACTCAGGTCATGATCTCAGGGTGAGTATCAAGCCCCAGATCGGGCTTTCTGCTCAGCGGGGAGTCTGTTTCTCCCTCTCACTCCCCCTCTGTTCTCTCTCTCCCTCTCTCACTTTCTCTCTCTCTCTCTCTCTCTCTCTCTCTCTCTCTCGTGCGTGTTTATGCAAATAAGTACAGAAAATCTTAAAAAAAAAAAAAAAGCCATGTCTGGCTGTGGTGATCTGAACTCAGGGCCACCCCGCAACCCTGTGGGCCCTCTCTTTGCCTCTTCAGACCCAAGGTCCTTCCCACTCCCACACCTCATTCTCTGCACTCCAACATTAACTACTACTATAACAGTAATAATAATAATAATAATATCAGTAATAATTAATAGTAATAATAATAACAGTAATGCCCACACTGGAGATCTTCCTCAAGGCATATGTCAAGGGCTTGCCATAATTCATTCACTTCTCCCTCCCAGATTCCCAGAGCACCTATCACCCCACCATGAAGACCCTCCGGCACAAGGAAGTGGGGTCACTTCCGAAGAACTTTACCAGGGGGCAGGTGTCCCCGACGGAAGGGCCCACCTGGAGGTTATGTTCTTAAGCTCTGCACAGCACATCCTCTGTCACAGGGGAGAGAGCGCCGTGTCAATTCCTCCAGCAGGTCTGCATCACCTACTGCCCACCCATGCCGTGGAGAAGCCCCCTGCGCCCATTCCAGTTCTTGAAAGGTCACCACTATGTTGCTAAAGTTCAGGATAAACGCCCCTTGCTCTCGCCTGGAAGCTGGCGCACAGCAGGAGCTCGATTTGCTGAAGAAGCAGATTTTTATTCAACAGGTCATTTTCAGAAAAAGCAAATGCATCTCAGTGTCACTGCATAAATTTCCACAAATCAATCCACATTGAATTACTTTATCATAGAACGTAAAAATTTTAAACCCTATGCATAAAATATGATGCATCTGTTTTTATTTGATCTACAAAATTATAAAGCTTTCCTAAATCTCTTAAAGGTGGTTTTTCCAGTAATGCATAACTGCTTAATTGGGAAGTGTACAAAACATAATTACACCGCCTAACACTACAATATTGCTTATGGGAATATCTTCGTTCATGCGTTCTTCTTTATTTTGTATTTAATCTCTATTAAGATCTCTATATGAAAACAGATAGGTACACTAGTCTTCATAAACATCATAAATCATGAAGTCATTTCATTCCTAACCCAAGTCCAAAAGCAGCCCCCAAAGAAACCGCTAGCATCCGAGGACTTCCACTTCTCATACTCAAGCAGAGTCGTAGCCCCAGACATCTGTCCCTGTGCCACTCGGCCAGGTCATGGTTAAGGTTAACGGCTGGAATTTCTCTCACAGTAAATGTCTCTGTGTGTAAGTCGAAAGGTATCCCAATCTTCCCCCGGAAAGCAGCTACCCAAAACAGAAAGGGCAAAAAAACTCAAGACCACAGTTAACAACCTCAGATCAAGGAGTAAGAGGCCCCTTAAATCACTCACCTGAGGACACCATGCATATCCCTCCTCCAAGCTCACCTTGACCCTACCACCTGGAACTCATGCCAAAGGCTCCAGATTCTTGAAACCAGATGGACTTCCCCACACCCCCACCCTGCCTCCCAATTGGTACACATACCCCCATCCTCAGAATTGAGCTATCTGAGGGGCACCTGGCGGGGGCTGCTCTGTTAGCATCTGCCTTCAGCTCAGGTCATAACTTAAGGGTCCCCAGATGGAGCCCCAGGTTGGGCTCCCAAATCAGTGGGGAGTCTGCTTCTCCCTCTCCCTCTGCCCCCCCCACTCACGCACAGGTGTAAGTGCAGACGCGCGTGCACACGCTCTCTCAAATAAATAAAACCTTAAAAAAAAATTGGGTTATCTGAATACAAAGCCGCTCTTCAGACAGCTTGGTATGGGCAGAAGAGGCAGGTCAGAACCAGCTCCATCATTTTCGAACTGGGAGCCCATCCACGTGGCTTGTGAGACCCCCTCCACCGACTCCCTAAGTGGGGGGAGATAACCCAACCCCCTCACTGCCTCAGGTCAGGGTTGTTACTAAAAAACAAAACAAAGTACGCATGTCTCGCTCGTGTCTCACAAAGTGTTTCTACACACAGAATAAAGGTAAGCTGTCATCTATGCGGAAACACAAGCTATCAGCCTCAGCGAAGCCTACTAATTAATAAATCCACTGATTAAGATACAAGGGTCTGCCAAAAAATGTGTTTAATTACATTTCAAAAACAGAAGGTGTTGTCCCCAAATCCGTGTTTGGAAACACAGGGAAGGAACACCGCCGGCTTACAAGAGTTACCTACCAGAGGTTCACCGGTTCACTTGCGAAACGAAGCGGACAGGCCTGGCATTGACCTTGTCGGTCGGTGCTCGCCCGCTACACCCACCCTTGCCGTGTGTGTGCGCAGATTTCCAAAGTGTGCTTCCCTAAAGTGACTCACCTTGTACTAAAATATAATTTGTAAAACCAACTTCTCCCCTTGCCAGCATGCTGTGACGCTCAGCCCAGGCCCCGTTGGTGGACACCGCTGACTGGTCAGCAGAAAGTTCCATGGCAAGAGCATCTGAGTACAGATCCAGCTCCACTGTGAACGGGGACACGCAGAATTTCCCTCCCATCCCCAGGAAAGCCTGGTGCTGTTCTAAGGGGTGGAGAATCCCTCTTAAACAAAACAAAACAAAACAAAAAAAACAGACTAGTTCAGGCAGAAATCCATATTTCTGTTTCCAAATCTATTCATTCAGATTTTGAGGAGGAGGGGGTTATTCAAGACATGGAAAATCTTTCAATCATTTGTCGTGCCAAATGTTCAATAACTAGACTCAAGAGTATGGATGTGTGCTGGGGAGCGGTTTGTTGCTCGGGAAGGACAGTCGTGTGTGCAGCTGGCAGGTTCTGGGCTGGCTGCACTAGGAGCCACCCGGAAGGGTTTGCTAAAAATAGAGCTGTTCTGGCCCCACCTGGAGCTTCTCCCACAGTAGGCTGGGTGCAGCTCCAGGAGACCGACTCCTGGCCAGCCGGGGCTCCAGACAAGCCCTGCTCCAGAGGCCACCCTCTCAAACCACCTGGGCACAGGCCCTCCCTGGGGACAGCACGAATCACTCATGCGAAAACCACCAAGCCCACAGGCAGCTTCTTACCACTTGATACACGCACTGAACCCGTGGGCTCCACTCACGGGCCAGGCCAGAGCAGGACCTGGGGCAGGGGCGGGCTGAGGGGTGCTGGCACTCTCGCTGACCCAGCAGGGCGCAAAGGACCCTTTGGATCCGGGACTCTAACTCTAAGATGGTATTTTAGAGGGATGTAGCAAGCCATGTAGCAGGTAGCTTGAAAAAGGCAGAGACGGAAGGGGACTTAGTCCCTGGTATCTGACCACCCACCGCAGCCCCAGGTACTACCCATGGTTCCCACTCTTCTTAGACCACCACCCCCATCACCAAGAATGATGATGATGAGGTAAGACAACCAGCTAACACCTGAGCCCTTCCCACATGTATCAGCCTTTAGTCACTGTGCACCTCTCCCTGGGATTTTCAAGTGGGAAAATGACATTTTGGCCCCTGACCTCTGAGATGCCCTCGCATTCCAGTGCCAGCTGCCTCCCAAGGGCATTTTCAAGGATCATCTTGCTTTCCAAGGGAGATTTTTTTTTAAAGGCATGAATTGAGCCCAAAGAAGTTGCTGGTCCATGAAATGAGCAGCCCACCCTGAAGGCAACAAACTGTCCCTTCCTCGGACCCCAGTAGGACATCTTCCAGAACACAGCTCCCCACCCCTGCACCCCCGCACCCCTGCTTCGCCATTTCATGCTCACAGGACCCTACTACTCGAACCTGTAGCCCAACAGGAAATGCAGGGCGGGAGCTCTGCCCAGGGTGGTCATGTGCGCACCCACACAGTGCCTGGCCCCAATGGGCACCCTGTCAGTCCCCCTGAGTGGATGACTGTCCTGGGAGGAGATGAGCAAGTACCATCCTATCTCCAGGGCCGGGGGCAGGAACACATGCAGCAAACTGGCCACCCAGCTGGGCCCGGGCCAATCACCAGAGCTGCTGCTGGCCAAGGGGCCACCACGTGCCAGGAAGGCAACCCCAACAAGCCATTCTCCAGGACAGGCCCCAGCCCTCCAACTGCCTGCTCGGGGCCTGGAGATGGGACGGGAGCATGTGAAGGCAAAAGCTGGCAGGGAAGGGGGCGGCCCTAGTGCCTTCGGCATAAATTCCCCTAGGGATGTGGCCAGTCAGGGTCCCTGCACTGTGTTTGATCAACTCTGTAGAGAAGGGGCGGGGAGCATGGGGCTGGCTCTCCAGGGGACCCCACCTGTCCAGGGCAGCGGCAGCTGGAGCCCTGACGTGGCCCATCCTGAGGCAGAGGTAGGCAGCACCCAACACTCCTTTCTATCCTTCTCTCCAAAGTAAGAGAAAATAGGTCTTAAAGAGAAAGTAAATAGTTTACTGGGCATTTCTCAGTAAATAAGGTCTCAGAGTGACCTAATACAGAGTAACATTCCAGTCTAAAAACAATATGAATTTCGGGTTATCACTTTGGCCCCAGAAATCGAGAAGATGGGCTGCTCCCTAGCCTAACCAGCCACCACCGCTATATCCCTGTTTTGTCTTTTTTTTAACAGCACCAGGATCTGGATCTCCCACCCTCAAACACTACTCACTACACACCCATTTCACCTGGCACTTCACCAGGCTCCATAAAACTCACCCATCCTTTGTGTGCAAAGGATTAAACCTCCCATCCATTGTGGGACCGTTTCCCCAGGACCTGGCCCACCATATGTGCGTAGCAAGCCCCATCTCAAAGCCCAGGGAGCCTTCTCTCCTGTCCCCAACACTCAAGGGGAACCCCTCTTTCCACTGCCAATGTCAGGATTCTCTGATCTCCACTGTGGCGGTGTGAGGGACACACAAGGAAACCTGTTCCCATGGGCACATGGCACCTCGGGGCAGAAGAGGCTGATCTATTTGTCTGTATTTTGCATTTTTAAAAATTTAACAAATACCTATGATGTGTCAGGCCTGTTCCAAGTAGTTTAAAATTCGGACCCTCATTTTAGATTCAGATTAAGTCCTCTCCAAGGCTTCCGTGAATCCCAGACGCAGTCAAGCAGCTCTCCCTGCCTCCTCTGCCACGACATACAGTTTCTCAAACCGTCTGTCCCACCTGATGCCTCTTCCCCAGCTGGTCAGTCCATATTTATCTTGTTGCCTTTCCTAGGGTCTTGAGGACAGAGGCGACTCTCCTTGGGCCCAGCATCAGTCTGGGAAGGGTGACATTCACAACCTTTCTGTGGGACCTCTCCTCTCCCTCACCCAAGTGCACAGGCAGAGAACACAGATCACCCCGGTTTCCCAGGTGGGCTGCTGGGATGGCCCAGGGCAAAGCTTCTGGATCTGACCCTGGAGCCTGCCCTGCCAAGTGATCACCTGCTTGCGAAACTCCCCACTCCAGGCAAGGCCAAAAAGTGGTTCTTGCAAGACCCCGCCCCGCCCCCTCCCCCAGCAACAAGAGAACCCAGACCGGCCGCCCACCCGTCCCTCTGCCTTGGCACCCTCTGGGTGCCCTCGGCCTGCCACAGCTACCCCAGATGATGAAAGGAATCACAACAAAACAAAACAAAACAAAACCCAACTTTTTAATCTCTCTGGTGGAGAAACATTTTAAAGAACTAGAGTTATACTTGCAAAGTGCATTTCAAGTGGTTTTGCTGAGCTGGGGAGGGGCGCAGCTTTGAAGCTCTCGGGCCCGCGTGACACACACAGTAAGAACACAAACCGACCAGCGGCCCGTCTCAAGCCTCTTCCCTTTTGCGCCCCTGGGACACAGGGGACTCCACTAAGGCAAGGTCACAATCATCACAAAGAAAACTCCAATCACGTGGAGCTGCTTCCTTTGCCTACAACTCGGGAGCACATCTGGCCAGTTCAGGAAGGAAAAAAAATTACCCACGGTTCAAAGTCCTCCTTAAATACTCAGGAAGACATCATTACAGATAGAATTCCAACTTTAATTCTGAAATCTCCTGGCTTTTGTCAGTTGAAGCCACAGTCTTAATCCCAGGCTTAGTTGAGAAATGAGAAGAAAGGATGTGTGTTTAAAAAAAAAAAAAAAAAAGAAGAAGAAAGAAAAATCCTCCGCCCTGACTGAAAAGCAACCCACACCTTGGAAGAGCAGGAGAAGAAACAGAACCTGCACAGGGGCCGAGGCGGAGAAAAATCGGGGCTTGGGAAACCTGGTGTACTCAGTGCGGCACCAACACGGACATGTGGGACACTAATCAGATGGCCCGTGTCCTGCCGGAGGAACCTTTCTACAGAGCCAGGGAACCCCGAAACATGGAACAGGACAGGGACACACACCTTCTACACCACAGATCCGAAGGCCGGTTCTGAGGGCACCCACGACCCCGGCTCCCATGGTGAGCCTGCATGGTGGGACCAGCCAGGGACATCGGGGTGTCATCTAGGTGGAGACGCCTTAAGACCGAGCCCCGTTCCCTCTCCAGGCGGCGTGGCCCAAAGCAGCTTCCCCCTTCTCCTGTCCCCCCGAGTCCCTCTCCTGTGGGGACGGAAGCAGCATGGAGACCTGTTTGAAACCTGCACAGGGGACTTAAAACAGAAAGAATACAATCATTACCTAAGCTAGAGCCGAGCCAGCACACCGGGGCTGATGGGACCAGCTGGTCAAAAGACACCCCCCTTCCGGGCCTTTCCCCTCAGCCCTCCAGAGCAGGAAGAACCCAAAGACTGAGTGAGATGGGGCGTCTGCGGAGCCCCCCTCCCCCACCAGCAAGGACGGCGGGCACTTCCCAAGCACACATGTGTTCGCAAAAGGGAGAGCAGCCTGGCAGGGCGGGAAGGTAATCTTGTCAGTGAAGGAAAGCCTGTTTTTCAGGAAAATCTCCACCTTGTGGGGACCTTACCCTAAAGGAAGCCAAGGTCAGGGAGAGCTCTCACGTCACCTTCTCCAGCTGCCATTCAGGTGAGTTCATCACCCAAGCAGGCTCCTCTCCAGATTTCAGGACACACCCAACTTCGTGCCATTCCCTTTCAGTTCTCTGATAGACTATTTGAAAAGAAAGCTGCTGCTTTTGTTCACGAGTATGATTTCGAATTCCTTTCTAAGGCCAACACAAACGCAGGGCAGCCACCCAAAGGAGGTTTACCCAGTGGAATCAAGTTTCTGGCCGGTTTTTACAGGAATGGTGCAAACAGACTCTTCCAATTAGATGAAATCCTCCCCATCTTCCCTGTCTCCTCTCCCAGATCCCCCCATGTAGAACACAGGAAGCAACTCCTGTTGGAAGAAGTGCAGCATGAATCCTGTTGGAAAGTGAGCGGCAGCCAGAGGGAGGGAAGGGAGCACCCCACCCAGCACCTCCAGCCTCTCCCCAAGAAAGGGGCACACACCAGCAAGCAGGGGGGCTAGCTTTGAAAAACTCTAAGATCACTAACCTAGACCACAAACTTGGAAATCTGAGTCTGATAAAATGGTACTCTGACCACCAAATACAATTTTACCACCAAAAACCCTAAGCACTGTAAAAGCTATCCACATAGTGTGTGTGTGTGTGTGTGTGTGTGTGTGTGTTGGGAGGGGGTGGGGTAGTTGCATCAGACACCCAGGTGGAAAGCAAGGAAGAAATGAGATCAGGAGCACTGAAGGGGTCTAATTTGGCCATCCCCAATTGTACCCAAGTTGCAATTAAAAGCCCAAAGTCTCAATCAATTACAGAGAAACCAGCTCAAGATGGACTTCAGCTAAACTTCTGGCTCCTTTGGTTACTAACCTTTCTGACCCTTGGTTTCTTCACTGGTGAAACAGCATCACTTCTACCTGGGAGAGGATCCGAGGGTAAATGAAGGAACGTAGATGGAACAACAGCACTGGGCCAGGCTACTGAGCTCCTTCGGGATGTCTGTGCTCTGCCTGGACAGTGAGTCTGGGATCCAGAGGGGCAGAACTATCCCCGTGCATCCAAGAGGGCCCCTGACTGCTAAGCCTGCCCGAGGTTTCTCTCAAGAACCATGCTGTTCATTAACTCAAAAACCGTAGGGAATTTAAAACAGGCCTTGTCCAGGAAACTATCTAGAAATTCCTCCCTGGCATTAGATTGTGAGATGCTAACAAAAGATCACTAATCGAAGACGGAAATTAAAACAAGCCGACTGTGATCTGGAAACCAACCCGGGCCCGAGAAAGACGACTTGTTTCTGAGAAGCCCATCTGAATCCTGGGGAGAACATGCCAGATTTGGGGTAAGCGTGGAATTCTCACTTCCGTTCTGCTCTCAGGGTCACGGGACAGGCTCCCAACGCAGGAGTTCCTCCTCTGCCAAGGAATCTTGCTGGAACCCCACTGCCAACAGCCTGGTTTGAATCCCAGCTCTGCCTGTTGGGGCAGGGGGTGACAGGCAAGTCACCCCAGTGCCTCCTGCGCCTGACATCACCCCCGCTTACTGTGAAGATCAAATACAACATACACCAAGCGTTCATGTGACAAAGACACTAAGTAAATGCTCAATAAACAGTAGTTAGATGTTACCTTCACAAAACAGTAGTACTTAAAAGGCCTGGGTGGAATTGAGTTTCAAATGAAGTCCACCAGGATAGGAAGAATCAAACACACAGAAATTCTTTCAGCTGGGAGAAGAGCGGTACAAAGTGGAGAAGCCCAAGACCATCCTGGCTTTAGTCACGGGCCCATCAGGACCCGCAGCGTGACCAGCGGAGTAAGGCCTGGGTAGCCGCCGCGGCTTCCGCAGCAACTAGGTCGGCGCCATCGTTAGCACCAGTGAAAACACCCCAGCTGTAAGGTGGCAGGAGGGGCGACGGCAGGGACACCGCCCAAGGGACGGGATGCCAAGCCGGCCAAGTTGTGCGTTTCTGCCGACCGAATCAGCCGACCTCCCTGTCCCCTTGGTGGCTGGGGATGGAGGGGTCCAGACAAGAACAAGGCGACCCCCAAGTTGGGGTCCCTGGAGCCTACGGCCGCTGCGGGGTGGGGTGACTCAGGCATGTCCAGACCTGGTTCAGCTCCGGGCCTCGGGGGCGGGTTCGGGACCCACCTCCGAGTCCTGAGTCGTCTGGTGGTTCCTTCCCTGTCCCGTCCCGGGACCCGGAGGGCCGCGAAGGTCTCTGCGGGTGTGGGCGGCGTCCGACCGGACCCCGCAGCCCGGAGTCGGACCCCCCACAGAAATGCCTGTGGCAGGAAGAAGGAAGTGGGCACAGGGGGGGCAGGGGCCATTTCTATCACCTCTAGATGACTTCCCCCCGGCGAGAAACGGCTGCTATTTACAAGTGAAAGGGACACCGCCAGGGGAGGGGCGCTTCCGGCGGTGTCAAGTGGGGGGGCACAGGTACGCGAGCCCTGGAGGGGGAGGGGCGGGGCCACCAGGTACGCTGGTCCGAGGTGGGGGTGGGGGCGGAGCCCCAGGATCCCGGGCCCGGAGGGGAGGGCGGGAGTCGGCAGGTCCGCGAGCCCCAGAGGTCAGAGGGTCCCCGCACCCCGGGAGCCGCAGACGCCCGTCCCCCCAGCAAGGCGGCGCACCCCAGCAGTCCCGGCGCGCGGTGAAGCGCGGCCAGACCCCGCCCCCTCCAGGTAGGGCCCGGCCAGGTGCGGCGGCCAGGCTTCTCCCAGGCCCAACTTCGCCCTCCCCGCATCAGAAGGTCAAGCAGGAGACCGGAAGTCGCCCCGTGGTCCCTCAGGGCGGAACGTGGGGCCTTCCCGGGGCCCCCGCACCCCCAGCGCGCTACGGAAACCAGAGGCGGACACCAGCCTCTCCAGGAGTTGGGGGAGGTGATTTCACTCTATCTGCGTCGGGCAAAATAGCAATTGCGGTTTACCTAGCCCGCAGGAGCTTCGTGAAGATTAATGACTGCGAAATGGTTTTAAGATCAAAAACATTCTAAGATTTTACTTGTAGGCACTTATATGTGCATACTGATATCTGTACAGGAAAATATACTCTTTATTCATTGCCCTCCTGGAGTGACTTCTAGCTCATAACTAGAAATCGCTGAGAAAAAGGATAAGGTACATCTCTTGAGCGCTCCGGTAGAAATACCAGTCCCACTTGGTATCCACGCTGGGCCTCCTGCTCCATCCAGTCCCTGAAGGGCAGATGGAGCAATCGGCCAGCGCCGCAGACCACAGTTCCAACTCTGGGGAAGGGACAGAAAAAAACTTTTAAAATATGTCACCCCCACTGGGAAGAAGATGTAGCGTTTCTCCCCAACCCCACGCAGTTCATTAGGCAAGTGTCCCCAAGTGAGGGCTACCCTGGTGGTCTCTGGTGTTTGGAAAGCTTTGTCTGACCTATCCACACCTCACACAGCAGTCAGCCAAGCTCAGCCCGTGCTAGGAGCCCTGCAACCATCTGGCCTGGCAGCTTGTCCAGCAAAGTTTCCCTGGTGTCACCACAGCTCCGTCCCTCCCAGCAAAGCAAGTCCATGTGACCAAGTGAGACTGTTCCCCTCCAGGGGGAACATTCCCAGTCCCCTCAACTGTTTCAGGACAGGTTGTCAAGCGCTCTAGAGGGCTCTCTCTAGCCTAGCTCTCTAGGCTGGCTCACTGCTGGCTCAACCTGGGAGCTGCAACCCACGGCAGGCTCTGCACCACCCAGAAGAACCTGCGGACACCGCCCCCACCCCTTCCCCAGGCCCACTGGGCCTGAACACGCAGAAGATATGCTGTGACTTTGTTTGTGCTTCCAGGCCTACTGCACTAGAGACATCCATCAGCGGAATAATAAAGTCCCAGACAGAGCTCATTCAACAGGAAAGGTGCACAGACTTTTTCCCTGCCTCACACCCCCTACAGCCAAAGAATTTCACCTGCAGTTCCTCTGTCCCCCGCCCACACACCTGGGGCAGGTACACTACTAGCACTTTCCCATTGATTGGGCCCTTTCCACCTTGCTACTGGCTCTCTGCGAGGCCTCAACATTAGGTAGGCTTTTTAAGTTGCCATACTGGAGGGGGGGAAAAATGCCATTAGGCCAGAAGAGTTGACCTCTGTGGTCTTGGTCTACTGTTCCTTCCCAAAAAACTTCCTGGAACTCCTTGACTCCATAATGAAGTTTTTGTCTGTCCTGGAGTTGGACAGACTGCTGGAGGCCAGATTTCAGGCCTGGCTGGAGCACAGCAATGAGTTTACAACCCCTTGGCTAGTCCCAATGCTGCAGAGAGACCCACTGGCCACCTAAGTTACACGTCTTTTAAAATGGCCCTTCCAGTGCCTGCCACTACGTAGGCTAGAATGAGAGACAGAAATATGGCCACTATTTCTAATCAATCTTCAAGCCAGGAACAGTGTCTTTCAAGTCGTAATTAAGGGCTTATTTTAATGCAAAAAGCACATTTCTGCTGATCAATAGGTTGCTTCTGAAGGCGGTTAAAGCAATAACACAAAGGAAGGTGCTTTTTTTTTTTTTTTTTTTTTGCATTTTACAAGTGGGAAAGACTTTAAGAGCCAAATGAATGAAAAGCACTGCCCTCCCCCACCTTCACAACCACAACAACCCTCCCCCACCCCGACTTTTTTTGGACTCCCAGAAAACAACCACCAAAGACCAGCCCACCAAGTTCAGACAACAAAAGCTCTTGGGGATTAACATCCTTCTAAATACCACCGGGAAAATGAAGTCTCTGTCATTATCTAGGATAGAATCACAATTCCCCATAAAATCAAAAGCATCACTTGCCCCACAAATAAGAACCCATTCATTTTATCTGCATTTTTGTGAACAGTAAGCCAACTTTTGGCCACCATCTGTTAAATTTAGTTATGGAAACAGTTAAAGCAGATCACCCCTAAAACACTGACTCAAGGAGGGATGGTCTTGATAGAGATGGGAAAGTTCACCTGGCCCTCAAGTTCTCAACCAAGTGCACCTCGATAAAATCAGAACAGGCATCAGCCCCCAACGGCAGTCGATGTCTATGCTGATTCCACTTAGGGCAGAGGGACAAAAGAGAAAGGCCACAGTAATAACTGCCACTTGAACCGCGGAGCTGGAACAGAGCTCTGGAACCCCAGCTCCCACGTGGAAGCAGGAGGGCTCCGTGCATGGGGGAAAAAATGCATACAAGAATATTTTCAGGAATGACAGCAGCTGTCCAACCAAACACGAAAACCCAACAGATACTCACTTTAGCTCTACTTTCCCCAACACTACAGATTAAAAACTACTTCAGCATGAGGAATAATAAAAAATAAACGTGACAGTTTCCTGCGACTTAAAATGCCTCAATTTCTGGTAAAGGTTGAATAAGATTTCTTTAAAATTGCGTTTTGAGGGGCGGGGAGGCAGGAGGAGTCTGCTTTTTACACTTTTCTTTGAAGAACCCTTCTCTCTGCCTTTAGAATCTTTACTCCAAAAAGCAGATTATCGAGAAGAGCACACAACGGTCCCCAGCAGTCCAAAAGAGACCACCTTCTAAGAAAACTCTGGAAATGAGACCAGTGGCCCACACTGCCGTGCCAGGCAAAAGGCAGATGAGTATGCCGGTATACCTCTGGTTCCCATCTTGTCCGCAGCTCCCGAAGTTTCTGTGTTCTCGAGCAGTTGGAAGAATGAAGGCCAAACTGCCCCTTGGCTCCCATTGTCAACATTCCACACAAACAATGGTCTGGCTCTCTCCCTATTGTACATTCTGTATTCATTTGTGAATCCCCCACCCCCCCCTTTTTTTGCACAATGTGCAAAGTCCTTCTTTTCACCGGAGAAGTCCTGAATGCCCAAATGCGGCCATAAATCTAGGCTTTAAAACATCGATAATGAGAACTAAACACACACTATAGAATCTGCCCCAACAGTAATTTGTGAGTATCGTGCAAGTCACACTGATGGCTTCTGGATGCCATCCATTAAATCATGATCAAAAGAAACACGGAACACCTTGAAAATGGTTCTGAAGTTTTTAGCAATGAGTAAGTATAATTTTCCAAATCCAAAGATGGGGCTTAAAATAAAATAAAATAAAATAAAACAAACAAAAAAACCCTTTCCATAGGTCTTTGATACATATTCTGTCAAACACAGACTTGAAGAAAAAATGAACTTCTCGAGCTCATCCATGGGGAGAAGCCTTGAGTTTTCCCTCCTTTCCCAATGTGCTGTAACCTTAACAGCCGCAGTGTGGATTAGGACGCGCTCGCCAGCTGTAAGGAAGAAAACGGGTATCTATCCAGGCAGTGTGGCCTCAGAGTGTACCCATTCCAGCATTTTCATGTGCCTCCTAGAAGTTTTTCAGTAGTCCACGTGAGCACTCCTAAGCTAGCGATTCACAGAAGATCATGGAGGAAAAGGCATCCCGATATTTCACTCTACCGAGACGCTTCTGCTAAGCACAAGTACTTCTCTTCAAAGCGTCAGGCAAAATGCACTCCCATTTTATAATTACTGCAACACTGTGCTCCCGCCTCTGTGATGGAATTACCAGTCAGCCACTGGAAAGATTACCTGAGTTGTGCCCTGCCCAACAGATAAAATTCCCTCCCCTGATCACGCACTTTTTTTTTTTAAAGATTTTATTTATTTGACAGAGAGAGAGATCACAAGCAGAGAGAGAGAGAGAGGAGGAAGCAGGCTCCCTGCCTAGCAGAGAGCCCTATGTGGGACTCGATCCCAGAACCCTGAGATCAGGACCTGAGCTGAAGGCAGAGGCTTAACCCACTGAGCCACCCAGGCAGCCCCCCTGATCACGCACTTTATGAATCTAAGTCTGTGGCCTGTATCAGGGACACAGGACACTTAACCTGCTGCTTGTCACTGACAGAGAGATTATTCACAGAGGGACCCAGGCTGCACTCACAGACGACATGATGACAGCCCTTCTCTATTGAAATGACAGCGGTTAAAAAAAAAAGAAAAGAAAAGAAAAGAAAATGACAACGGGATGGCCATTCCACTTTAAATTTGTTCCATTTAGGGAAAGTGGTTAAATGCGGAGGGTGTAACTTTGCATTCAAAGTGATTCATGAAGGAAAAGGACTTTTGGTAAATGGCACTGTGGTGCTGGATCTCAAAGGGGTGTGCCCGGGATGCAGGCCCTTGTTGTTTTTAATCCTCGAATCTCAAGGATTTCAAGTGGTGTGAGCCATCCTGAGCTCCCTTTGCTTTAGTATTTCAAACAGTTGCCAACAATATCCTTTTCAAACCCTGGGCACTGCTTGTTCAGTTCTGATTTTATGCACTCATCATTTACTGACCCTGTGGCTGGCTAGCTACGCTGAACACTGCAAAAGCTGTCAGATCATCTGTAGTTTTGTTCGTTTGTTGTTGGGGCTGTGTTTCATCGACTCTCTTTAAAACACTTGCCAGACTTACAGAGATAATTTCTTTGGAGGGGGGTGTTAAAAGTCAAGAGTAAAGTTATCGATTATTCCCTGAAAGGATAACTGATTGGCTAGTTAATGATTATACAGATAGCAAGTTTTCCTGTTTCATCCTGTGTACACGACCTTATTAACAATGCCAAGGAAAGCAAACTCGACCCTGCAGGGACAGGAACAGGTGTGCCCTGGGTCTTAAAAGGCCAAAATATCTCACAAAGTATGTCACTGGTGTATTTTTACAATGCTAGTAGTGTTTGTTTTTAAGTAGCGAAACTTTTTTTACTTTCCTAACCTTAACAAGACACACTTTGCAAATATTTCTTCTTTGAGTTGATGACTAAGTCCCAGAATAAGTTGCAACTTGTGCCTAGCAAAGAAATACATTTTAGGGACAAAGAAGTTTTTTGGAAAAATCACAGTTAAGAAAAGGTAATCACGCTGCCCCTCCCCCAGGAAAACACCCTTTCAAGGGCCAGTTTCAAAAGATCCCAAGTGAAGTAGTAAATAACACAGGGCTTGGAACTCGAACTGCAGAGCAACACCACCCTCCATCCACTCAGCCTTATTAAGGTACAATCAGAAATGAGGGAGACAACATACCACCCCCCACCCCAGCCTTACCTTCCCAAACAGGAAAAAGGATTAAACCAAAAAATCCTATTGTCAGGTTCAAAACAAGCTCTAAAGCCAAGATTTTTAAAAAATTCCTTCTAATAACTGCTTTCTACAGGGACAAACTGGGGTCCCCTACCCCTGGGGCACAGAAAAACCAATCAGTGCCATAAATTCCCTTTGCCTTCAACCCTCACTCCCTCTCACTGGGGGCAGAGTGGGGGGAAGGGGTGACCCGACATCAACACTTACACTAAACCCCTCAACGCTCTACAGAAATATGCTGGCTTATTTCCTTTGTTTGGTCCTGTTATACTTGATCAAGTGTGAACGATTAAACCGGCTTCATTAAAGGCAAGTGCATTCACGGTTAACATACAACTTCAATGGCAACTGTAAGCATATTTTGCAAGAAGGAGGGCCTGCTTTTTTTGCTTGAAACCTACCATCTCATTAACTTTTCTTTGGGGGGCAATAAAAAGGGCACCAGGTTTCTTGTGGGGTTTTTTTTTTTTTGGTTTTTTTTTTTGGTTTTTTTGTTTGTTTGTTTTTTTACAGGAGACTGTCACAGCAGTTCAGAGATCTGATGGCAGACAAAAGGATTCTTAGTGTTTCAACTCTAGGATACAGTGCTGTTACTTAAGAAAGAAAAAGAAATAAAGAAAGATTGATTGTTTCAATATTAAAGCTGCTCTGACTTAAAGTATTTAATTAGCATTTTGAATATCACTTTATAATTGCTGTAAGAAGTACTCTTTGAAATCAAATGATTATAAAAACAAGATCCTTGAAAGCACCATTACTTCAAAACGTAAAGGATTTATTTAAAAATTTTTCCAAACACTGAAATTCTCCGAAGTACATGAAAACTAGTTCCACTGTGAGAACCCTAGAGGCGGAACAGCAGTCTCAGGTACTGAACACGAGGTTAATTTTAAAACTGTCTTTGAACCCAAGCACCTAGTAGAGACTCTTCTTTGAAAGAGTAGTAGGAGAGTTTAATACATTTCGCCGAAGTCGGGAGGCAGAATCACTTTGTAAACTAACCAAAATATACGTCCCCTCCAAATTATCCATGTCAGATAAAAATATACCAGTCTCTAGAATATCCAACAGAATTGCAAATAAGGCACTTAGCATTTTAAATTCCCAATGCATATTTATAGAATACAATTCTCTTGTCTACCCTTCAAGCCACTCACATCTGACTCTCTAAGAACTTAACCTGATCTCCAATCTTTAAAGAAAAAAAGGTGGGAAAAAACCCAGAAAGATCTGTTTACCCTGGATAGGCCAAGTGAGCCCGGCAGGACGACATAGGCCACTGCCAGCAGCCTCCACCGCAAGGACGCAGAGCGAGCGGGATTTCTACGAAAAATTACTCCTTCCCCCTGTGAAATACTAAACATGGGGACCCCTGGAGCCAACTGCTGTTGGGGGCCGCCTCCGGAAAAAGTACTCGGGGTCGGGAAGGGGGGCACCCCACACACCCGCGCGCACACGAACACGCAGGGTCCGTGACCATCCGCCGCGGCCGAGAGCGAGCTACGGAAGGGTGTGTGTGCGCGTGTGTGTCTCGCCGCGGCCGGCGGTGACCGCGCCGAGCTCCCGGGCCCGCGCGGCCTCCCAGCGCCAGGACGCTGCGTGGGCTGCGGGCGAAGCAGCTACGCTGCGGGGCCTCCCGCCGGAGAAAGGCCCCGGCGCGCCCCGGCTCCCGCGCGCCTCTGCCCAACTTGCCCGGGAGCGCTGGGCAGAGCGGGAGGGAGAGAAAGAAAGATGCTTCCCCTCGGCCTCGCGGGTCAGTCCTGCGCCGCGGAGGACGAGGAGGAAGAGGCGACCGCGGCGGCCCGGCTGTCGCTGTGCCGCGCCGGGTCCCCGCCGCCCCCGGCGCGCCCTCGCCAGCCCCTCCTGCGAAACTTTTTCTTTTTGGTTCGCCCCACCCGAAAAGTGCAGCCCGGGAGGGGGAGGCGGGCCGACCGGGTTCGCCGCGGTGGCGGCGGCGGCGGGCGAGGAGGAAGTGGTGCCCGCGGGAGCGCGGACGGGCAGAGGAAATGCCCGGCCCGCTCGGCCCCCGCCCGCGCCCGCCGCCCGGCCAGCCCCGGGCCCCCGCCCCGCTGCGACTTTGGCGGGCCGAGCCCGGCGCGGCAGTGGCGGCGGCGGCGGCAGATGTGGCCCGGCTGCCCGGAGGAGCCAACAATGCGGGGCCGGCAAAACAAAAGGGTTCCACTTCGCCTCCTTTCCCTTCTTTCACTTGCGCTCCCGGGGCGCCGCGCGGGATCCCCGGCCAGCAGGGGCCGCTCCCCGGGGGCCCTGAGCCGCGCGCGCCCCGGTTTCCCAGCGGACCCCCGCGCTCCCCCCCGCCCCCGCCCCGCAAGCCTAAGGCCCCGCGCGCTCGGACTCCCAGTCCCGGGGGATCCGGCCGTATTGTCCCCGCGGCGCGCCGCGCGCTCGGCCTGGGTCGCGGGCGGCCCCCGCGCGCGCACCCACCGGCCTCGGGGAGCAGGAGCCGGGGGCGCCTAGGAAACCGTCGCCGAGACGCCGCCGCCGCCGCTGCCCTCCGGACGCCGCCGCGCTCGGGATTTCTTTTTTCTTTCTTTTTTTTTGCCAATCCTGATGGGAAGGAAGGTGACCGCCTACTTCGCATTCATCAACTCTCATCACAACAACAAAAATCCTGGCACAAACGGCAGCCGGCGGGCACGATCCGCGGCGGGGGGCGGCAGGCGGGGACCTCCAGGCCGGCTCCCACCACCGGGCGCCGAGCGGGGACACGGGGGCGCAGACCAAAGATGTCCTCGGATGCCGGCTCCGTGTCCTTCGCCCTCCTCCTCCCCCCCTCGCCGAGTGGCGCAGTGAGGCGCGGGCGCGGCGCCCCCAGCCCGCGGCCGCAGGTGAGGCGGGGGCGGCAGCGGCCCCAACCCTCCCCCGGGGCCCCTCTTACCTCGTCCCGGGCCGCCGGCGTCCACTGCGAAGGGCGCCCACCCGGGAGGCGGTGGCGGCGGCGGCGGCTCCCGCCCCTCCCACCCCACCCGGCGGCGGTGGCGGTGGCGGCGGCTGTGCGGCCCCCCCTCAGCGCGGCATGGCTCCCGGCTCGTTCCCTCGCTCCTCGGGCCGCCGCCGGCTCCTCTGGGCCGCTCCCGGGCCACCTTAAAATGACACACGCACACAGGGACACACACACAAAAACTTAATCTCTCCAGCTCCCCGCCCCCCCCCCCCCCCCCTCCGCCCACCCGGCTCCCGATCCTCCCCACCCCAGTCCCAGATCCGCGCCCGCTCGCCGGGAGGGGGCTGCGCTGGGGGTCCCCGGCCCGCGCTCGCCCCGCGCCGCTCTCACCCCCAAGAGGATGCTAATTCCAACTTGGATCGGGGGAGGGAGCGTCCTGGATGCCTTGCGCCTCCCGGCTATTTGCTCTTCTTTATTTGTTTTCTCCTCCGGGGAAGAAGGCGGAAAACGGAGAGAAAGGGAAAGGGAAAGAAGCGGCGCCGGCCGCGACGCTCGGTGCCCGCCGGCTGCGCAGGAGCGAGGCGGGAGGCGAGGTGAGGGTCGCCGCTCGCTCACTCCTCGCTCTTTTTTTTTTTTTTTTTTTTTTTTTTTTTTTTTGGGTAAAGGCGGGGTCTTTCTTTGCAAACCAATGACACAACCCCACATGGGCCGGCCTCGCCCCCTACAGATACTCCTCACTACAAATCGGCTCTCTCGGGGGATTAGTGGCTCCGCGAAAGTGCACACAGGCGCGGCTGGCGGGCGAGGGGGCCGGGCGCGGCGGGCACTCCCTGGCCCGGCCCCGCCCGGGAGGCCCTAGCGGAGCGCTGGGGCCTCGGCGGCGGGGGCGGGGGTCCTGCTACAGCGGCCGGGAGTCCGGCCCTCCCTCCGCTCCCCTTCCTCCTCCGCCCCTTCCACGTGGGGCCCCGGGCGGCCGGCCACGTGGGGGGACGCGAGCCCAGGCCGGCCTGGGCGCAGCGCCCTGGGGTGGCTCTGGCCCCATCGGGCCCCCGCCTGGCCCGCGGCGCCGACCTGCCCCCTTCTCGGCCCCGCGGCTCCAACTTCCTCCTGGGCCCCGCGCCGGCTGCTTCTGCCTTCTCAGGCCCGCGGGGTCAGGCGCGGGCCGGCCACAGGGGGCACTTGAGCTCCCCAAATCCGGATCCGGGAGACGGTGCCCGCGCCTTGCCGGAGAGGCGGCGGTGGCTGTGGGTGCGCGGGAGGGGCCCTGTGTGCTGGAACTTGCAGCGGTTGTGTTCCCTACAAGAAGCAAAACATTTTTTACACATTAAAAAAAAAAAAAAAAAATGTTCCTTCCTGTTGCCTGGATCTCGCCGCGGCTATTTTTAAAGCCTTGCTTCGGGTGGGAGCTCGCGGCCTCGCGGGACGGAGACGCGCGGAGGCCTGGGGGGCCCGAGAGTGGGGGTCCTGGGCTTGCGCGGCGCCCCGACGCGGCGAGCTTAGAGTGTGGACACGAAAGCTAGGGGTCAGGCCGCGCGCCGGCTGCACCTAGATTGAATTCAGTGCCCGTGACCTGCGGCGTTGGAGCCCTGTTTGCGGAGGGAGTCGGCGGCTAAGGACTGGGAGGACTCCTCCCCCGGCGCCCCAGAGCCCCTCCAACTCCTCTCACTTCCCCGAGGTCGCCGCTCGCGGTCCAGGAGCCCCCGTGCAGGCTGAACGGAGCCCCCGGTGTCGATGTTTTAAAACTATATTGAGATGTTACGAACTGGATTGAGATGTTGAGCAGGAAAGGCATGAGTAAGGGGTGTGAGGTCCGGCCTCTGCAGGCCGCAGGCATGGCCATTCTGGGAGCCCAGACGCTCCGTTGGGCCTCCGGCGTCCAGGCTAGGCACTACACCCCGCCGAGCCAAGATAACCTCAGGTAAGCCTGGAGGCCGGGGAAAGGGCCGCGGAGCCGCATCCTGAAGGGAGTTAGCTGCTCCAGGCCTGTGCGTCTATTAACAGTTTCCAAACTCCTGCTCCGGCCCGCAGCTGGGGAGAGGTGCTCACTGTTCCTTTGCTAAAGTGTACCCAGATGTGGCAAGTGCGGCCGGCCTGGGGAGGGGTTGACTCCTGATGATTGTTTCATCGTCAAACAGTAAGGTTTTAAAACACGATGGAAGACCTCCCACGGTGATGGCAGCGCGGGGGGCGGGATGGGGGGCGGCATTTCACACCGGCTAGCTCTCAGTAACTAAGATGTCCGTTTATCACACGGCCTGAATAGGCCAGCCCAGCTACGCGGCCCTTGGGTCCGTGGTTCCGTCAGAAAAACTCCCAGACGTGCCCACCCCGTTGTCTCCGTCTTCTGGCGACCCCAGATCGTCACAAACATTGTCAGGGCCCTCCTGTCCTCAGCAGTGTGGCCTCAAGGTCGTGAGGCCTAGGACACATAGGACCTGCCCACCCCCAGGCTAGCAGGTGATTTTATTTCTTAGGCATAAACTATAACTGACCGTAACTAAAGAATTTCTGCTTCCTTATTTCACAGATGATCATTGGTTCTGAGTGGCCCTCTCTTCTCACCCAGAAACCACAAAAAGTCAGCTGGTTTTTTTCCTATCACTTGTCCATTTTCTTGTCTAACACGAGTGGGATTACTTTAGGAATTCCACTTCACTCTTCTTGTTTGGAGAGTGTTTAAAAAGAAGCATCCTCAGAGCCAAAACATTATTTTTCACCTCAATTTGACACCCTGTATTTTAAAATATCAAACCCATTGACCCCCAGCATGTGAATTATTTTAAACTTTTTAATGTTACAAAAAACAAACCAAAAACCCAGACCAATTCAAAAATGGGCAAAGACTTGAACAGACTTTTTTAATAAGATTTTACTTGTCAGAGAGAGAGAGTGCGTGGGAGCACAAGCAAGGGGAGTGGCAGGCAGAGGGAGAGGTCAGCTCTTGCTAAGCAAGGAACCTCAGGGACTCAATCCCAGGACCCTGGGATCATGACCTGAGCTGAAGGCAAATGCTTAATGGACCGAACCACCCAGGCACCTCTTGAACAGACAGACATTTCTTAAAGGAAGAATCACAAGCGACCACTGAGCGCGTGAAAAGATGCTCACCATCACTAATCATCAGGAAATGCTAATCAAAACCACAGTATATACCGCTTCGTGTCCACAGGGATGGCTATCACAAACCGTCATAACAAGTGTCGGTAAGGATGTGGAGAAGTGAGCAAACATGAGGCCGCTGGCAGGAATGTGAATTGGTGCACCACTGTGGAAAACAATGTGGCGGTTTCTAAAAAAGTAACATAGATTTAGTGTATGATCCAGTAATTCCAATTTTAGGTGTTTACCCAAAGGAATGAAAAGGGTCTTTAAAAAAAATTGAACACTGGGGCGCCTGGGTGGCTCAGTGGGTTAAGCCTCTGCCTTCGGCTCAGGTCATGGTCTCAGGGTCCTGGGATCGAGCCCCGCATCGGGCTCTCTGCTCAGCGGAGAGCCTACTTCCCTTCCTCTCTCTCTCTGCCTGCCTCTCTGCCTACTTGTGATCTCTGTCTGTCAAATAACTAAATAAAAAAAAAATCTTTAAAAAAAATTATTAAAAAAAAAATTGAACACCAATGTTCACAGAATTATTCACAATAGCCAAAAGGTGGGAATAACCCAAATGTCCATCCCAGAATGAATGGGTAAACAAAATACGGTTACATGCATGAAATGGAATATTATTCAGCCTTGAAAAGGAATGAAGTTCTGATACCTGCTCTCATGGGGACAAACCTTGAGGACATAATGGTAAGGGAAATAAACCGGACACAGAAAGACAAACATTATATTATGCCACTTATATGAGCTACCTAGAATAGGCAAATTCACAAAGACAGTAGATTAGAGATTACCAAGGGCTGGGGGGAGGGAGAAAGGGGAGTTATTGTATAATGGGCACAGAGGTTCTGTTTGGAGTGCTGAAAAAGTTCTGGAAACGGGTGATGGCGGTGGGTTATGAAACATTGTGAATGTGCCTAAAGCCACAGAACTATACACTTAAAAATGGATAAAATGATAAATTTATTTATGTACATTATACCACAATATTTTTTAAATGTTGCAAACTACCTTTTTCTCACAAACTTTACAAACCTTGGTTTATTTCTTTACTAGATATAAAGTTATTTTTCAATAAGAAAAACACATTAAAATACAAAGAAAATATTTTTAAATATATTTCAGTTAATTTACATAATAAGTGTCTTTTACCAATTTTTAATCTTTCTGTGTTGCCATTATAGAATATCATACTGCAACGTTAATTTTTCAGTACTCTCCGTGATCTCTTCCCATCTAATCCTGTTTAATCGTCAGGTTCAACTTCTGGTGTTCCAACGTGGATTTTGACAGACACAAGAAGAGTCATAAAAATGACAATAGTAGCAACAAATGTTTCTCCATTGCTCACTAGGGTGCGTGGCACTGGGCTAAGCCAGGGACACGCATCTTTAATCCTCAGGGCAGACCCTTAAGAGACATACTAGTATTATTCCCATTTTACAGATGAAGGAAATTGAACTTCAGATAGTTACTGCCTTCCCCAAGGTCACACTGCCGGGGAGCGAAGAGGTAAGCTTGGACCCCTGTCTGCCTTATTTTGACTACTCTTCTTCCCTATTTCAAGAAAGGCTTCTACTTATATTCATACACATTCATTACCATGGACTCAGAAGAGACTAAATTTAGTTAGTTTTGTTTTTTTAAGTAATTTACTTATTTGTCAGAGACAGAATGAACACAAGCAGGGGAGCAGCAGGCAGAGGGAGAAGCAGACTCCCCGCTGAGCAAGGGGCGCAGTGTGGGACTTGATCCCGGGACCCTGAGAACATGAACTGAGCCAAAGGCAGGCACTTAACAGACTGAGCCACTCAGGCGTCGCAGTTAGTTGCTTTTGAAACACGTCTTATTTGAAAGGTTTTGTTTTGTTTACTACTGTGACTGCAATCTAATCTTTAGAGGGGGATTTAAAAAAAAAAAAAAAAAAGAAAAGAAAAGCCCAAGAATTAAATGTGTTGTCAGACACTGGTTACAAAATAAAAAGACAAAGATGGGTGTGGATTTTAAGGCTCCTGAAAATCAGTTTCAGAACAAGAAAAAAAGCTACGATCTAGAAAGTAGAAAATAAACTTTTGGCTACTGAGAATAAGGATTCTACATAGTACTTTCATACTGAGGAAGAATTCCTACAGAGTTCAAAAGGTTACATCTAACACTATTTTCTTCCCTTGTAGAAGAGCCAGCGTCACTTTTTCCTGGTGGTCTGAGCTAAAGAGAAAAACCCGGTCGCTGGGAATGCTCAGTTCCTTCAGGTGATCTCATTACCCAAGCTTCCAAAGTGGGAGGAGTTTGAAATGTACGCACTTCTCCAGGATGGAGAGAGGAAGCTTCTTTATTCTGGGGAACTCAACTCATTTGCCTAGGAACCTCCATTCCCACTTGATGTTCCCATGAAAGGTAACTTCGTGTCTTCTGGTTTGATTCTGTTTCTTCTGGGTTAACCAGCTCTTTGGGTTCACGGGTCTCTTTTGATGCATAAAGTTCAAACCGCTTATCAAAAGCTCCCCTGTCCGGGGAGTCTCTCTTCCTTTCTGGGTACTAGAATTTGGGATTCAAGTGCGTGGCTGTTTTCCAACACTAAGGCTCTGGGGGAGGAGTCCTAGCTCTCTAGATGAGGGATCTGGCCCAGGGGAGCCCCAGTAGCGCAATGTGGGGGTTGGTATAACTGGCAGACCTCTCAGCACAGACAGGGCAGGAGCACCCTTCCTGGGGTCATCCTCCCTGGGGACCATTCCCCTCCTGACGTAGGCCTGGCCCAGCTGATCTCTGAGATGCTGCCAGTATCCCCCGCAGCATGTTCCCCACCCCCTCCCACAGGGCCACCTTCCCCCATGGATACACAGGACTTCTTTCAGGTGCTTTCTGAGTCCTCCAGAAGCGATGAGTTCCATCCTACCACAGGCCATCAGTCCAGTCACTTCCTTTGGCCACCCTCACCCTTCCACCCTACACACGCACACGCACACATACACCCACAAGAAGTCTGGGGGAGGCAGCGAGAGCTGGTTCACATTCTCCCTTAACCCATGGGAGTTTCCGGATCTCTGCTCTGCACACCTTCAAAAGAAAATAAAGTTCATCTCTCTTGAAGAATTAATGGTTTGCCTTTTTTTTTTTTTTTTTTAAGATTTTATTTGTTTGAGAGCGAGAGAGAGAGGCAGATGGAGAGGGAGGCTGGGCAGGGAGCCTAACTTGGGACACCATCCCAGGACTCTGAGATCATGATCCAAGTGGAGGGCAGATGCTTAACCAACTGAGCCACCCAGGACCCCCTAATGGTTTGCTTTTAGCAGATAATTGAAACAAATCATCGTGATTCCTTGTTGCCTTGGCTCATAGGAAACTCAAAGTCAAAATGTAATGTTCAAGGATTCCAAGCAGCCTATTGTCATGTTTCAGGAATATACTATATGATATATGGAATTATCCTATATAATTCTAATATGTATAATAAATATATAATTATTCTATATATATTCTATATTATATATAATATTCTAAATTCTCTATGAATATCTCCCTCTGTGAAAAGGGATTCTGAACTTTCATGGGAGAGGCGTGTTGTTCGAAGAGGCATCTTAAATATTTTCATATAATTTTATATCTGGAAAACAATTGTTCTGACAATACAAATTATGGGCAATAAAGCTGAATAAAATCTTCTTGCTTGGTGATGATACCCATATAAAACAAGAAGCACTTCCTGTACTTGAGAAAACAGGACTGAAAAACGGTTGGAAGGAGTTTCTGATTTTTATTTTGACTTGCTGATTATTGACTGGAGGGTTGTAACACCTGTTTTTACTATAACCACCCAAAGTACTTTTTTTTGGAGGTTGGTGGGAGAATATTAATAAATACTACAAAAACCCCAACCCTATTGACATCCCTGGTTTAGGGCAAAGGACTTTTTTTTTAGGAGTGGAATGGCACAGAGAGGGCAAGACTTTCCCTCAGTGACCGTTAACACATTTCATAACCGTGAACTTATGGGATTGTTTGATGTGTTGTAGAACACCTGGACCACAGGAGATGCTTAGTCAAGTATTTCATGGGTGGACAGATGGATGGATGGACAGATGGATGGATGACCCTGTGAATGTATTTCAAGACATCTGAGCTTTACAAATAATGACAAAAGTCATATATGCAAACTGACAAGAGAATCAAGTAATTTTAACTGGACGTATAAGTATTAGGTAGGATTTGAGGTTATTTTTAAAGATTTTATATCTTTACTTTGTTATATTTTCTGTTCACAGCATGGAGCCTGATGTGGGGCTCAGTCTCATGACCCTGAGATCACCACCCCAAGATCTCGACCTGAGCCAAACCCGAGATCGCTCCACCAACTGTGCCACCGAGGTGCCACCTTGTTAGATTATTTTTGTAATTTAAAGAACAAGGGGGCCAAGAGAAATGATGTATACAGATAGTTCCGAAAAAATAATCCATACATAAAGCAAATGTAGCAAAATGTTAAAAACTGGTGAATTAGGGTGACGGATACATGGGAGTTCTAACAACTCACCTGTAAATTTGGAAATTATTTCAAAATACAAAGTTTTTAAAGAAGTAGTGAAAGCGATTTAATCCATAGCCCCAGTGTGAAGTATGGAGTTGGTAAGGCGCGTCTTTCTCCCGTTTAGCAGCCTTTAAACAGGAAGGCATAATTCCTTCCCTGCTTTGTGCCTCCCTCGGAGCTGCTTTGATGTCTCTCGGAACCGGGGGAGGGGGGGGACCTATAAAAGGCCCCTGGGACAGGCCTGCTGCCGGCTGGAGCTTTCTCTCTGCCATAATCACAGACCTCCAACTGACGGCAGTATTTCTCAGTTCCCTATCTCTCTCCTGTTTCATTTCCAGGAACCAACGGTTGTAGGAGAAAAAAAAAAAAAAGATAGTGGCCCTAGATAATAGTGGGTCCTTTTATTGGAACTGTTTTGTGCAATAAAATGGACTAGTTGTGTGCACTTGAGTATTTCAAGGGTCTGTGCCGCGAAAGTGGCTGGGGATGGGACTCGGCCACAGCATCACTCACCTGGCTCTGCTCTTAACGCCGCTCACTTGAGAACCACAATTGTCTGAAGCCCTCAGTGGCTGTCCTGAATGAGGTGGGAATTCTGCCACACTATTTTGTAACATAGCTGTGCTCTTTGTGGCCATAGTATAATCACTTTGTGATTCATAATTAACCTAATCACCGAGTTCATATCGCTTTGTAGATGTCACTGCCCCGTTCAATGGTGCTTTCAGACTCCATGCCCTGTGGCTGAGGGGTACGGATCCTTGTGGGGGAAGCTCTCCATTTCAAGATTTAATTGGCATTTGGGTTTAAGCCCATCATTTTTTCCCCCATCACTTTTATTTTTTAATTACACACACACCCACACACATACACACGGGTGCACGCGCACACACACACACACACTCTGCCTGAATTCTTTGAAAAAACAGTTTCTCTAGTCCCAGGAAAACAAAAACAAGCACGCAGATCCACAGAAATGAGTGAATCTGTAGTGTAACATACGGAGGAAATAAACAAACATATTGAGCTACTTTTACTCAACAAACGTTGAAGGAGGGTCTGCTCCACGCCCAGCCCGGGCTGGGCCCCTGGTACAAAGATTCACCTGAGCTGGTTGCTGCCTCCAAGGATAGAGGATCACAGGGATGCTGCATTGGCCCAAGGAGCATCTCATTTAATCCTCACCCCAATTCGAGGTGGGGATTAAACCCCACAGCCATGCAGTCACATGAGCCCCCCACACAGAAGGGCCCCACACTTGGGTTCATGCTCTGCAGTTGCCATCTTGAAATTCTTTATAATTTTGAACAAGCGGCCTTGCCTCTTCATTTCACACTGGACCTGCAAATTATGTAGCTGCTCCTGATTTTCTAGTCTGAGGTCCCTCAGCCAGCAAGCAGCAGACCTAATGTACAGGTGGTTCTTCTTCTTTTTTTTAATGACTTATTTATTTGAGAGAGAGAGAGAGCATGAACAGGAGGGGCAAAGGGAGAGAGAATCTCAAGCAGACGGCTCGCTGAGTGTGGAGCCTGATGTGGGGCTCGATCTCACGACCCTGAGATCACAACCCTGAGATCAGGACCTGAGCTGAAACCAACAGTCAGATGCTTAACCTACCTACTGAGCCACCCAGGGGCCCTCACAGGGTGGTTCTCAAACGCTGGGAATTCTCTGCATTTCAACCGCCTTGGGAAACTAATTTAAATACTAGATCAAATAGGCCTGGTTCTTGAACAGTGCAGCACAGCGTGGGAAAGCCCAGAATTCTTTCCAAGTGGCCCACGGCATCAAAATGAAGCAAACGTGAATCTAAGAAGTCGCCTGGCCTCGTGATGTCACATGTCCAGCATTGCCCCTCCCCTCGGAATGTTGATTTCCCTGCAGCAGGGCAGGCCCATGACACCCAGACCTTCAGACGTGTGAGCAGATGTGACTAAGACCAGAGTCATGCAGCCGCTGACGTTGACTCAGCCCGTGTAGCTGGGCCCGTGGGGGGGCCGTGGGGGGGACCCTGCTGAGACAGGCGAGGAAGGGCCAGGCTGTGGGGATGGCCAGCTTCCTGGAATCACTGCCCCCAGGGGAAAGGAGCCCCATCATCAAAGGAAATTATTTAGCTCCAACTGGAGTTGGTTTTCAGGTCTAAAGCTCTCCATGTAGCTGTATAGTTCAATCATCTGTAAAACGCTCTGATGACAGAGCTGACTTCAGTGAGACTCTGTTCTCCCTGGGGAGCTCTGTACTTTAAAAAAAAAAAAATCATCCTTTTTTTCCCCCTGAAAATCTACAAATAAGGGCCGCGTTCCTCAGGTCAGCTAGTCGGGGGGGACCCCCTGCTTGTGCATAGCCACCATTCATGACACACTCACGGTCCCAGGAGAGCATCGTTACTCACGAAGCTAACGAGGCCTTTGCGTTTCAGAGAAGGAGGCCGAGGCTCCCAGGTTGGGTCACAGGGCGAGGCCTCCCAGCAGACAAGCTGGGGGGGTGGGGGGACCCGGGTGAACACTGCGGGGCTGGAGCCTCCCACCCACCCGGCTCTGCCAGCTGGCCCGCCTGGTGCTCACTGAGATGCAGAAGGTGAGGGCTCTTGCCGTCCCTCCCACCTCCCCAGGCCTGTGTCTCTGGAGACTTGCCCTCACATTTAATTTGTCCCAGGAGAAAATGAAGCGGTGGTCTGCTCGTTTCTCCCCCACGCTCCACCTTTTCCTTTCAAGACTCTTGAGATCTCTAGAGCAGTGGATTTCATGGTACAATGCAGACCCACGGGCCCACCACCAACTGGAATCAATCGTTCACATTTTGTCACATTTGCTTAGCTTTTTCCTCTCTGTAGTCATAGATACTATTTTCTTGAACCGTGTGAGAGTAAGTTGCAGACTTCCTGACGTCTCACCCCTCAATACTGCTGCATGTGAGTCCTAAAGAAGAGAGATCTTCTGCTACAAAATCCTGGTATCTTATCACACCTGTGAGAATTAACAATACCTTTCAATACCAGAGCGCTCAGTTCATTGCTGTGCAAAATGTGGTCACCACACCAGGGCCGACCTGCAGACCCTTTATAACAGGGCTACAGCAAAAGAGATTAAATCACAAAATTGAGAGCAGGCTTTTAGAATCATACATAGCAATTTGACAGGGCAATTTTAGATCTGTTCCGTTCAATCAAGGATCTGAGCTTACATTGTATATATTTTTAATTTTATTTTTCTAGAAGTTCACTTTCATTATATTTTACCAAAGCATCCGTCTGAGTCACGCCGAAAAACAACCACCAGAAACTGATCCTTCGCCACTGAGAGTCTGGGAAGCACTAATTCTCAAACCATTTTCAAATTTCCCCAATTGTCTCAAAATGTCTTTTGTAGATTTTTTTTTTTTTTTTTTGGATCCAGGACCCAGTTGAGGTTCACACATTCCATCTGGTTGTCATGAGGTGTGCAGGCTTTTGGAGCAGACGTTGGGCCATCTTCCTGCTTCTCTTTGGAACTCGAGGATATGCCCAGATTAGAGCCAGTAACTTCAGTATTTGGGGGCCTGGATCAGGGAGGGTCTGCAGCTCTCTGGGGCCTGGAGAAATTACTGTTCATAAAACTATAAGCATGGAAGTCCCATGATCTGACAAATCTGTGGTTTGAAGGAAGGAAAAAAAATAGGCCGTCTCTGGGGCATTTTGGCAGCATTAGATTGGGTGAGGCAAAGAAACCTGTATTTATGTGAAATCTCAGCCTAACAAGAAATTCGTGATTTTCTGATGTCATAGAGGATAATCAGGAAAGTCACAACAATGAGGACAGGCAGCCGTTAGGGGCTGGCGGAACGCCTTTGCCCAGGGATTGAAA
Source organism: Enhydra lutris kenyoni (assembly GCF_002288905.1). Lineage (NCBI taxonomy): Eukaryota > Metazoa > Chordata > Mammalia > Carnivora > Mustelidae > Enhydra > Enhydra lutris. The sequence continues at coordinate 74,237,342 of NW_019154096.1, forward strand.
GTTGTCAGCTTTGGCTCCAGGTCGCTCTCTGCCAGCAAGTGGTACAGCTCCTGTGGATGGAGGGAGTCCTTGGCTACCCAGCCACGAGCTTTCATCTAAATTTATTCCCAACGATGAGGACTATTCGACGTGATAGATATAAGGAAGTACACAGATAACTAGCCCTTATTACTGCATGTGTAAAAGCACTCACATGGCGCCTGGCCCCAGCAGGCGCTTAGAGCACATGCCCCCGGGCTCCCCACCCCAGGCCAGCTCCTTGGCCGCAGTATGAGCCTTTAGAAGGACTACGTGCAGTTTGATTTTCTCTACCTGCCATCTTGACATCTCTAAGAATTTTTCAACAAGGTACACTGCATTTCCATTTTGCACGGGGCCCCGCAAGTATCCAAGCCCACACCCCTCCCCCCAAATCTTTTTGACCCGCCTCTGATTTTATTTTATTTTATTTTTTAAATTTTTTAAAAGATTTTATTTATTTATTTGACAGACAGAGATCACAAGCAGGCAGAGAGAGAGGGTGGAAAGCCCGATCCGGGGCTCGATCCCAGGACCCTGGGATCATGACCTGAGCCGAAAGGCAGAGGCTTTAACCCACTGAGCCACCCAGGCGCCCCTCACCTCTGATTTTAATAGCAGATGAGGTGCCTGCCTGGCAGGAAGCAAGCTCTGGCTTTCCCCATCCTGACAGTACACACCCCAACACCCCATGTGCAGCCTGTGTTCTGCCCCAAGCCTTCTCCAGGATCAAAGAATCTCATTCACCTGCACTTACCTACAGCCCAGAAGTTCAGGGGAGATGAAGTGTGTGTGTGTGTGTGTGGGGGGGGATTCCCACAAGCAATTGCCTTCAGGGGAACAAGAGCCAATGAGTAAATGCTCTGAGCCCCTGCTCTTTGGACATATAGCTCTGAAACTGGTTCTGTACACTTTGCAGAGTACCCAGGATCATCGAGGTCCTGATGCCCATTCCCTATCCCTGCACCCTCACTCCTGCTTCCTGGGATCAATTCCCAAATAAACTCCCTTCCCCCAAGACCTTGTCTGCGGTTCTGCTTCTGGGGAACCCAAGCTACGGCAGTTTCCGCAACGAGTGTTCCGTAACTGTGTGTTCGTGAATCCTCGAGCGCTCGGCTCATAAGATTATTGACAGGCTGGAATGAGATAAATTATGGAAACATCTGGTTCAGAGCCTGGCACATAATAGGAGCTCAGTGAGGGGTAGATGCTGTTGGTGTAACTCTTATCTTACCCGTCCAGTTTCTCCTTCGGCAGAAATCGACGGGAAATGTGAGATCAACAGGACTGGACCGCAAATTAGGTGGCTTGAAGCAACTGGAATTTGTTCTCTTGAGTTCTGGAGGCCAGAAATCTGAAATTAAGGTGTTGGCAGGGCTGTGCTCTCTCTGAAGGCTGGAGAGGAGGATGCTTCCTTGCCTCTGTCAGCTTCGGGTGAAAGCCGGCCATCCTTGGCGTCCCCAGTTGAGGCATGGCTCCAATCTCTGCCTGTCTCCCTGTGGGTCCGTGTTTGCACCTCTGTTTTCTCTTTTTATAAGGACACCACCAGTCGTTGGGTTAGGGCCCGCCCTGGTCCAGGGTGACCTCGTCTTAACCTGGTTATATCTGAAAAGACCCTGTTTCCAAATAAAATCGCAGTTGTAGGTGTTGGGGTTTAGCCCTTGACATGTCAGTCAGGGGGACACACCTCTACCAGTCAGGGGGACACATCTCTACCCATCACAGGTGGAGAGTGGACTTTATTTAAAATAAATGCAGAACTCTTGAGTCCAGGACTTGATTTTCCTTGGGTAACTGGCAGAATAAGGTAGCTCGGCCCAAGGATCACCTGTTCTTCTGAGTTCACAGGTCACCTAAATGGCATTTTCACTTTCATGTCACCGCGGGCAAGCCAGACTTTCTGGGCAGACGGCAGCCGTGTCTTGACATGGCCTTTTGTAGGTGCGCCGAGAATTTAAACTTCTGATACGGGCCATAATCCCAACTGGGCTTTTCCCACGTAGCTATTAATACACGTGAAATACTTGCTAGGCTCCTTATTTATGCCAGGGTCCCGTATCAGGCTCCAGAGAGGCAGAGAGCTGGGCACAGGGCCTGCCTCGAAGAGCTCCCAGTGTGCCCTCACCAGTGATGAAAACTCACAGATTCACGGCAAAAGCGTGTCCCGAGTACCTACTCCATGCACAGTAGGAGCTCGGCGCTGAGATTTCTTGCTTTCTCTCCATCTGCAGTCCAAATGGCCTGCCCAGAGAATTGTTCCCAGGCAAAACATACACACTGGAGCCCCAGCTGAGAACCGCCAAGGCTCACTGAGACCGGAAGCCTAATTCGTTCCTTCTCTCTGCCTTTCTTCTAACCATGTGGTTTGGGGTAGATCAGGCCCCTCTCGGGGCCTCCTCCTCCCTGGTAAAAATGAGCAAATGAAATGAGATGATCGTGCAGGGCTCGTCAATTTTTAGATCATTATAGTCAAGAGAGTCTACCTAGACATTTATTAAGCACTTACTGTGTGCCAGGAGCAGGGCTGAGTCCTTGCTATGCATTATTTCACTTCATCTTCACGACAGCCGTGTGAGGTGTAGATTTTAATCGTTCCCATTTTACGGACTGAGAAACTGAGGCACGCAATGAGTGAGTCCAATTCCACAGGTCATAGAGAATTCACCGTTTGAGCTGGGGTTTCATCTTGAACGGTCTGACCACAGCACTGGACCCTTGACAGGTACGTGGGACTATCTCCCTGTGCAGCCTCCGTGGTTGCCCTATAGAGAGGCTCCTTCAACGGAGGAGCAGCCCGCCAGGGGAGTGCCAGGAAGGAAGTCTCTGTGAGTCTTGAGCTGGCAGAGAGCAGCAGCAAATTCCTCGCCCACTTTCCCTTTGCATCTTTCCCACATATAATGGTAGCGTGTTCAAAGGAGAGAGTAGGTCACTGTGTCCACTCTTTGGTGTAAAGTCTTTCTCTAGAGCTTGTGTTTACTCAATGGACACCACACACCTGCCTCCTGGTAGATTCCCCTCGCTGTGCTAGTTGCTAGGAAGCTCATCTCCCCAATCTGAACTAATTCTAGCAACCAGAGAGAACCTTATAGGAGATCGTTTATATACTCTTGCTACCCCTGACTTTGTCTCATTTATGTATTTTTATTTGCCTTTTATTCTGCTGTGGCAGATGTCTGCCGTTTGCCCTCCCAATCCACTCTGCACCCTTTCCTACCCTGCTGTCTGCCTTGGGAGGTGTATACACTATACCAATGTTCACCTGCCCACTGGCTTCTGGTCGGGTTTGGCCAATGGGGAGCCATAGTCAACCAGAGGGAGGGAGGAAAGCGAGGTCATTGTATTTATTCCCCTAGACTCCCCTCCTTCCTCCTACCATTGCCAGAGGTTGTCTTGGGCTGACTCTGCCTTTCTTTCTTTCTTTTTCTTTCTTTCTTTCTTTCTTTAAAGATTTTATTTATTTATTTGACAGATCACAAGTAGGCAGAGAGGCAGGTGGGGCGGGGGGAAGCAGGCTCCCCGCTGAGCAGGGAGCCCATTGCGGGGCTTCATCCCAGGACCCTGGGATCATGACCAGAGCTGAAGGCAGAGGCTTTAACCCACTGAGTCACCCAGGCACCCCTGATTCTGCTTTTCTACCAAAGGTCATATACTCTGCCCCTTTTTAAAATGTATTAAGATATAATTCACATGTCATAAATTGCAACATTTTAATGTACATCACTGCAGGGGTTTATAGCATATTGATAAAGTCGTGCAGCAATCACCACTATCTCATTCCAGGACATGCTCACATCCCAAAAGAAACCCGGAACCCATTAGCGGTCACTCCTCATACCCCCTCCCCCAGCCCCTAGCAGCCACAAATCTACCTTCTGTGCCTGTGGATTTGCCTATTTGGGACATTTCCTATACGTGGGCTTGTAACCCGTGTGGCCTTTTGTCCAGCTTCTGTCGCTTCGCATGATGTTTTCAAGGTTCCTCCGTGTCGTAACAGATGTCAATACTTCCTTTCTTTCAAGCTTCCTTATGATACTCCGAACGTCTCCCTTTCCGGGTTCTAGTAATTTCTTCCTTTCCTTGCCCCTTGGGCCTAGAGGCAGTGACGGCTCTCCTCTGTTGCTGCACCGTCTTGTGGGGGTTTCCCGTACCCACGTTCTTATAACTAAACTCTCCTCAAACGGTCCTGTTCGGAGGGCGCCTTTGTGTGCTCTTGGAGCCCCGACGAGCATCCAGCTCCCTCATCCACTGTTTCTTTTTTTATGAATTTCCATAATAGGCTTCACATACTCTCTCACAATGAGTTGGGCTAGAAATGAACGCATGACAGGTTTGCCGATAACATGAAACGTGGCGGGTGGCTCTTCCTTACAGCCCTTGCGTGTTGCCAAACCGTTGAATGATTTCAGGAATTCTTGGGAGCCCTTACCCTCCAGCCCTGATGCTTCTGGAAACGCTCATCAGGGAAAGCCTGGCACTTGGTTGTGTTTTGGAAGTCTCTGCATTCCCTCGGCTCAAGTGAATAAGGGCGGAACTCCTAGGGCATGGCCAGACTGAAAAGTGGCCATAACTTTCAAGTTCACATGAAGATACACTTGGGAAATGTGCAAAACCCTAATTTTAAAAAGAGGGCTCCTTGGGAGGATGTTAGTAGCCGACAGAGAGCTGTTCCTTTGCTTTCATCTTGTCACCACTGGTGGCTGGGAACAGACTGTCCAGCCTCTGCCTACTCATGAGGGTTCTCAAAAGAGTTTTCAATAAATTTCATTTATTAACAAGGCACTGCTCTATTAAAAAAAAAAAAAAGAATACCATTTGCAAATAACCTCCTATTACTTAAGGCTTTGATTTTTCCTGTATTATGGAGGAGCTGGCGGGAACAGCAGTGAGACAATGGACCCGTGTGGAGGACCACGAATAACAAGGCAAGGTTTTCTTCAGCTTGTCACTCAAACCCGAGGGCTTCTTTCTGGAACAATCTTTGATGTGAATGCTCAAAATGCCCCAAATCCAATTGCAATTTAAATCTTAATGATAAAATTCAGGAGCCAGGCAACTGTTTAGAACAGGAAAAAGATACTGAAAGCCCAAGAAAACAAAGACTTGGATCCCATGTTACTGGGAGAAGGAGAAAATTGAGGTCAGCATTGCCGGGCTCACAGACATTTTATCTTCAAAGATAGCGTTTAGCTGCTGCCATTACAAGGCAAATGCAAATATCTTGCTTAATATCTCATCTACAATTGTTTGGGGCAAGTTTAAAACTTGAGGGGCATTCATTATTGGCTAGAAACAAGGAGAAATGCCCTCACGTTCCTGGTGAACATTTCAATTGGTACATTTCTGGAAGCTTTGGCAATTTGGACCCAAAGTCTCAAAAAAAAAAAAAAAAAAGGCCAACAAGCATATGAAAAGATGCTCAACATCAGTAAACACTAGAGAAATACACATCAACCCCCAGTGAGTGATGGCCTCACACCCATTAGGATGGGTGGCCGTGATTGAAAGAACAGAAAACAACAAATGTTGGCAAGGATGTGGAGAATTTGGAGCTCTCGTGCGCTGTCAGGAATGCAAAATTGTGCGTGCAGCCTCTGTGGGAAACAGGATGGAGGTTCCTTGAAAAATTAAATATCGAGCTACCATACGATCTAGTAATTCTGTCTCTGGATGTTTACCCCCAAGAACTGAAAGCGGGATCTTGAAGAGATACTTGCATACTCATGTTTATTGCAGCGTTAAGTCACAAGAGCCAAGAGGTAGAAACAACCCAGTGGTCCACTGATGGCTGAAAGGATCAACAAAACGTGGTATATCCCTACAGTGGAATATTATGCAGCCTTGAAAAGGAAGGAAGCTCTGATCCCTTCAGTTGCAACGTGGATGAGCCTTGAGCACATTATGCCGAGGGAAATAAGGCAGACACAGAAGGACAGATACTGTATGATTTCATTCCCATGAGATCTACAAGTAATCAAAATCATAAAAACACCGAGGGAAAGGGGGTTGCCAAGGGCTAGGACAAGGGGGAATTAGTGTCAAATGGGCACAGAGTTTTCAGTTTTGCATGCTCAAGAAGTACTAGGCGTCTGTTGCACAACAGTGGGAACATACTTAACACTACGGAACTGTCCACTTAAAAATGGTTAAGTTAACCATTTTAACTTGGGGTTTGTAAACATCATTAAAAGTAAAAAAAAATTTTAAAAAGTCTCAAAAATGTTTTTACCCTTTGTCCAAGAACTTCCCCGTTGGAAACATATCCTGAGAAGCTCTCGGGATCTCCGCACACGTGGCTTGTCACAATGTGACGTGCGTCAGTGAACAACTAGAAGCAACCTGAATATTCAACAATAGGGGCAGAACAGACAAAACATCACACATCCTCCAACGGAATACTTTGCAGCCAGTAAGAATTTTGTCGTTAGAGAGTATCTCATGGCATTGGAAAATGATTATCACATATTAAGTCAAAAGGCGCATCAGGTCGTAGGGATTATAGAGTGGTCCTAATTTTGCAATAATTCAGGAATACGTCCAGAGAATAAAGGCTGGAAGATAGGTATCAAGAAAGAAACAGGAGTCATCTGTAGGCATCAGGATTTGAGTTGACTTTTGTGTATCCCTGTGTGTTTGTCTCTATCCTCTGAGCGGCATACGTACCACTTCTGTAATCAGATATAAGCAATTTTAAAAAGTAGGATAGGAATGGATTTCCAAAGGGATTATGTCATACTTTGGGAGGTGATATTGGGGCAGTTGAAGATCTACTTTCATTGGCTACTTTATGTAATTTTTGTACTTTCCTGTATGAAAACAGGGACAGATTACTTTCACAATTAAAAAAGAATGGGGACACCTGGAGTGCCTGGGTGGCTCAGTGGGTTAAAGTTTCTGCCTTCGGCTCAGGTCATGATCTCAGGGTCCTGGGATCGAGCCCCGCATCGGGCTTTCTGCTTGACGGGGAGCCTGCTTCCCTTCCTCTCTCTGCCTGCCTCTCTGCCTGCTTGTGATCTCTGTCTAATAAATAAAATCTTAAAAGAAAAAAAAAAAAAGAATGGGGACACCTGGATGGCTCAGTTGGTTGGAAGTCCGACTCTTGATTATGGGTTGGGTCATGATCCCTGGATCCTGGGAGGGAGCTCTCTGCTCAGTGTGGAGTCAGCTTGTCTTCATCTCCCTCTGTCCCTCCCTCCAAAATGAATAAATAAATCTTTAAAAAAGAATGAACTCCAAGCCAAGTGCAGTAACTGCCATCTTTTCCATTCCCAACCCACCAGATGTCTCTTCAGGGTCATGGCTTGGAAGAGAGCAAGCACAAAATGCACCTGCTGACAGTGCAGGAAAGAAGACCCCGCGATTGGCACTGCCCCTCCGTGGGTTCCAGGGTCTTGGTTGCATCCTCCACATATAGGGGCATCCTCTGCCCGGGTGGGCAGAGTTGGGTAGAAGCCCTTCTTTGGGATGGAGGACAAGAGAGAGGGACCTGGGTCCCCAAGCAAATGAGTTGCATGCCTCAGACAGAAGAGAGCACCGAGGGGAGCCCTCTCTCGTACAGTGGGTGCAGCTCTCCATTTTCAGAATCTAGACGTCACTGAGTAGTAAAGAAAACAGGTAGACGTTTCTGTTTTGACATAGGAGTTGTTTGGGTTTTGGAGAGCTGCCCAAGGGCATGGGAGAAGCATCTTATGTTATTCACTAACAACTGTACTGTCAACATACTTGGAGAATCCTGTTCATCACCCAGAGTCACCCCCCGCTTTACCTGTAAAGGAACAGTTCTGAACTCCGAAGGACATCGCAGGAGTTTCAGGCTTAGCATAATCTCAGCTCGGACAACGTGTGCTGGGATCATCTTGAAGGAAATCAGAGGCCAAGAGGGGTCTGTCTTCAACTTGTCTAGGTGTTTAATTTACTTCATCAGGTTAATATTGCATTTCCTAAATGGTTCTCCATTCTTAGGGCAAATGAATCTTGCCTTTCATTTATTATTATGACAAAAGTACATTTTTCATGTAGTACATATTCCTCAAAAACCTCCAAAATGGTATACAAGATCCCATCACACGACCGTGCCATAAATTATACCTTTGGTTGCCATTGAACTTGTTGGCAATTTTATTAATATTAATGTGGCCACAATTAATATTTTTATGACATTAAGCTTTGTTTGCATTCAGATGATTTCCTTGGGACCAATTCCACAAGTGAAACCACTAGGTCAAAGGCATGCACATTTTTCACTGTTTTTTTGGGGGGGGGGCATCACATTTTATTTTGTGTTGCTTGGATATTTTTCTTTCTTTTTTTTCAAGATGAAATGGTATTTCCTAATGGTAAAAGAAATCCCCACTCCATGTAAATGATTCAGGTGAAAGATAGATATGACAAAGTGAAACTTATCAGGCAAATCCATCGTGGGTAATTACCGTTGACATTCCTTCCAGATCTTTCCTCATGTGCTTCCACAATAACAGAACACACACACACACACACACACACACACACACACACACACACGTTCACCTCTAGCATATGTACATCTTCCTAATAATTTACTAGAGAACCATATAAATCTTTTGGGCTGCATAGTACATCACTGTATGGAGGGAGTTATGCTTTATAAACCCAAGCTTAAACATTTTTAAGGTTTGGACTCTCATTACTCAAAGATTTTCCGAAGGGCTTATACTGAGAATATCCACTCCATTGTCAGGGTGTGACAATCCCTCTCACACCCAGTGAAATCCATTTGCATTTTGTTTTGTTTGTTTTGTTTTGTTTTTACTGAGATGTTTCTAGCAAAGAGTGGTGCCAAGAGTCTTGACTGGTGAGTTTAGAAGTTTAGCTGCTTCTTCTGAAAGAGTGGAGAAGAATCTACCTCCTGTAGAAGCTGGCTTATTTCTGGATAGTAGGTTGAGAGGGGGTTGGAGAAGGGCCCCTGGAGGACCGTGGCTTTCCATAAATATAATTATGTATTTATAAAACCTATGGTCACGCCTCTGAATTCAGATGGGGGTTTATTTACTGTGATGCCAACTATCTTGGGGGAACATTGCATGCAGATATTCTAATTAACTCAATCTAAGAATCACGATTCTTGTAGTTAACAGAATGCGGCTCTAACACTCTGATGACGAACTCTGCCCAGAAGGCCAGTCTCACAGGAAGCAGGAAGCCTCCTAATTACACAGGACTTCCAATGCAGACGGAGAATTGAGATGTTGAGGGTCAGACAGGGAGACACACGGATCTGCGCTGTCACCTACAAACGGCGTGCACCCACGACAGGGAAGCATCCTTTGCTCCGCCAATGAGAAGGGTAGGATATGGGGCACAGCCCAGCTCACACCTCTGCAGCGGCCAATTACAGGGCAGGAGGGGCCTCCGATCTCCTGCTGCCACTGGCACTTGGAGCCAGGTGCCACCTACCCTTCTAAGTGTAACGTCTCTCTCGATTGCCCTGGGGAGCTGAACTGCCCCAGAAGGGGAGCTTGGGATATAGTTGGAGGGATTGCGAGGTGGGGGCCCTGGAGGAGGCTTCCCACCATCTCACTCTGAAGAGCTGGGAGGCTGGGTTTGATTTGTGAACTTTTCAATCCTATTCCTTTCCCAAGGCATGCGCACAGAAGGAAACACTGTCCTGCAAACAGCACACTCCTTGGTCAGGTTTTTTTGTTTTGTTTTGTTTTTTGTTTTAAGATTTTATTTATTTATTTGAGCGAGAGAGAGAGTGAGCACAAGCAGGCAGAGGGAGTGGGGGAAACAGACTCCCTGCTGAGTGGGGAACCCGATGTGGGGCTCGATCCCAGCACCCTGGGTTCATGACCTGAGCTGAAGACAGACGCTTAACCAACTGAGCCACCCCAGCAGCCCTGGTCAGATTTTAATACTCCTAGCTAAGGTTCTGGGAGGAGGGACACCAGGCCACATGGCAACGGCAACATCTAGGAGCGAGAAACGTCAGCAAGTCCTGGTTTTCTCTTATATGTGGACCAAAGGTTTCCTGTGGCCTTTCCCTTTTCTGTTCTGTTTTGTGGCAAAGCAGACAGCAACTGAGAAAAGAAAGCTCTTCAGGCCAGTGGCCATTGTCCTGGGTGCCATGGGCCAGAGAGCTGGCAAAACCAACTGACTCTTGTTTTGATTCACGAGCCTGAGCCCCTCTGTCCTGTCTCAAAACACACAACACAGACACCCACACACACCCACAGTGTCTTTCCTGATGCAGACGTGGGCATCTAGGGCAGACCTTGATCCAGAGCCAGCCCTGGCCCTGGGCACTCTCTCTCCTCTCGGAGCTGGAGCTTTGTCTGCTCTTTGAAAGCCACAGCTGCCTACAGGGTTGTCATGGGGATTGGATAAGCTGGGGAAGAGGGTGGCAGAGAGCCACACACAGGTGTTCAGCAGAGGTGGCCGGTTCTGATCCGAAACTCTGCAAGGGGAAGCGGCTCTATGGCTGTTGGTGTATTGGTCCATTAGGGTCTCTGATCAGCCAATGCCTGAAATGCCCACCAAGGCTCACGAGGCAGGGACCAGGCAGACAGCCCGTAGCCAGTCCAGGCACTCAAGGAGACCTTCCCTGCAGGCTGTCCCAGCAGACGTGCTCAAAAAATACTTGTCAGATAAAGGAAGGAAGCCATGCACCCATGAACAAATGGACCAACTTTTAACCGGACAGATAGTAGCCATGAAGACATGTGGCGGGCGGGTGTGTGCCCTCGTCCTACACCCGCAATCTCGGTGGCTCCTCCCAAGGTTGTCACTGTGTATCTGGAATGCCATCTCTCTCTCTCTCCCTCTCTTCCCTGCCCTTCAATTTCCCCTCTCTTCTCTCCTCCATCTTTATTTCCAATCTCCCCAGTGTACCTCTGTTGAGCTCCTATTCATCTGACAGAACCCATTTCAGAGAACATCTCCTCTGGGAGGTTTGCCTGCCCCCTTGGGTGGAGGTGGGTGTTCCCTGCATAAGGGCTTTCCAGTGTCACGGTCGCCCTGTTCCCATTGTTTTGGAGTCCTCACCTCAAGCCTGGGAGCTTGTGGGATTAGACTTTGTCTTACCCATCTTTGTATCTGGAGCATCCTGTCCAGGGTCTGTCATCTCAAAGAAGTGTCCTATGTTTTGGTAGACGGCAGAACATTGCAGAGTATCAGGCTTTTGTAAGCAGGCTGGTCCCATTTTGCACTTGAACCCATACCCAGGATTCATTAAAGTTCTCAGTGCCCTGAAACTGCAAACAAGAAACATGGCAGATGGTACTGCTCTGTGGCTGGTTTCCAAGGGCTTCTAGATGATCGGCAGGCTCTAGGATCCCACACTAGGACCAGAAGACAATGGACTGACCTACTGAGGGATCCTCAAGAAGAAAATCTGATAAAGAAATGCAAATCTCTTTAACCAGAGACCCAGGGTACAAAATGTTTGTGGCCTCAGAGGAGGTTTGCCTACTAGAAGTAATGTGAAAATAACCAGGATAAAGCTTTCAGCTTTGCAAAGCTGTCCTTGTCAGCTGTTCTTCCCTTGCAGCAAGGCTGTTAAGCCGTGAGTAGAATGTGCTCGTCTTCAGGGATGCTCTTTTCCACCTCTGGTTCAGAATTCCCACCGTTGCCTCACCAAACATTGGCTGGCCCAGGGAATAGAAAGCCAAGATTAGGTTCCTCCTTCCCAAAGATCCAGTGCCTGGAGCAGACCCAGGAGAGCCTCTTCAGTAACCCAAATGTTCTGAGATACTCCCAGAGGGCTACTCCACCGTCTTGGAAGAGCCGTGGTCCCCAAGTGGAATGTGGAAGGGTTGGTCGTGTCTCACTGGGTGACGAGGAGGAATAACAATACAGACAGAAGGCCACGCATCCGCTGAACCCTACTTAGCAACGTCAGTCCAAATTGCTCTGCCGGCATTGAGGGTTCTCCTCGTCTGGAGTCTTCAGTGGCTCCCCAGTGCCACCAAGCCTGGGGCAAACTCCTCATTCAAGGCCAGTCACATAGAAATCCTCATGGCGTCACTTGTCATCTTTTCCTTCCCAGCCCCATTGGTCCGCCTCCCATCTGGAAAACGCTCCTCCATGGACGCCTTCTGAGTTCCTACCCCCTCTCCCCACTAAGACCACCCTGGGAGCCCCTCCGGCACCCAGTGCAGCGGGAGCTCAGGGAAGTTCGGATGGCTTGGCGGAATCTCTCCAGTTGGGACTAGTGCTCCCCAGGGCTGAGGGCACTGCCCTCCCCTTTGCTGGGGGAACACTGAGCAGCCCCCCGGGACTCCCTTCCCAGATGGGAGCCATTAACTAGTGGCTCTCTGACTGGTCTTTCCTCCTACTCTTTGGGCCAGCTTCAGGAAGTGCCTCCTGCTTCCTTGTCCTCCGTAGATGTGTTCCAAGGGGGATTCCAGAAGGACTCATGCAAGCACAAGGACCCAGACTCCTCCCTTGTTCATTCTGTTATGCTTTCATTCATGCGCCAGACATGCATGGGACATGTGCTGTGTGTCAGGCACAGTGATGGGCCTCGGGTACTGTCGCTGTTCCTCTGCCGAGAACCTTCCAGGCCAGAGGGGAGTCAGAGCCGGTCACAGGAAGAGAAGGCCTGAGAGCTGCGGTGGTCCAGAAAGGGAGAGAGCTTGACTCTGGGAGGAAGCGGGGGAAGGAAGGCAATGCAGGCAACACGGCATCAGAGCAGAGTCTCATAAAACGGTTCAAACGAGGATGCCTGGTGGTATGTGTGCATATGCGTGTGTATGAACATGTATGTGCTTATTTACATGTGTACATGTGTGGTGAACACCGGTGTGTATGGGTGTGGACGTGGCGTGGACGTGCATATAGGTGTGAGTATATGTGTGCGTATGTGTGTATGAACAGAGCACATGTGTAGATTCGTCTGTGTGTATGTGCATGTGTACGTGTGTGTGTATAGGTGAGTGTGCATTTGCAGGTACACATGTTTATAAACCGCATTTATATGTCTGTGTCTCTGTGTCTGGTGGGCAGGTATATCTATGTGTGTGGCCGTATCAGCACACATGTGGGTGTATGTTTCCTGTATGTACCCACGTGTGCAGGTGTCTGTGTAAATGGGAGGGCATACAAGGCAGAGGGACAGCATACGATGAGAAGCCAGGGGATGGGAATGGAAATCAGTTAGATGGCCATTTTGGGGTGGGGGGATATTTAGGTAATAGCGTGAGGTTGGGGAGCAGATGGTGGGAAGTTTCTGAGTTCATTTGTTCCTTGGAGAACACCTGAGGAAGCAAGACAGCATTTCCGGAGCACAAGGAGACCCTGGGGAAGGGAGTGACATGGCCAGAGCGGGTCCAGCGCCCAACACCAGCTCTTCCATCCAGGGGCTGCTCCACGGAGGCCGGCCGAGAACCAGCTGCGGGCAGGTGCGTCTCAGAAGGTGAGGGCAGGACGGAGAAGACTGGCTGCCAGTCCTCCAATTTGGGTGGGCTTTAACTGAACAGCTGGAAAGAGACAAAGAAGGAAGGCTTGCCCCTTAGGTCTTGGTTTATCCTCTCCGCTCTTCCATTTCCATGGTTTTATATTAAATAGTTAACTATTTAGCTGATGCTGGGGGCTGTTGGAGGCTGCCTGGGGGCTCAGGTGACCCTCGTGCTGGGGGAGGGATGGCCTCCCACGAGGACCTGGGCACATCTGGATTCTGCTGGGGAAACCACCACAGCCCTCTTTAAAAAAAAAAATAATAAGGTCTGGATTTTGAACAAAATCTTTTTGTGGGAATAATTTTTATGTTGGGAACATAAATACTTGGGAAGTATTTGTGGGTTCAATTTTGCACACAATTAATTGTACTTACAAATGTCTCCTTGAGGGCACAATTAGTCACTAGCAACTCATTCTAAAGGTGCCAGAGGCTAATTGTACCCCCAAGTGGGAAGTTTCAGGTGTAATTAATTATTCTTTAATTATTAAATTTATTATTCATTGGTTGGATGCACAAAGTTGTTCTCAGATGAACTTGCTGGCATAAGGAGGGCTGGTGTGGTGGGGTCTGTGCCACCCTCTGTGCCAGCTGCTGTCAAGGAGACATGTGAAAAGAAATAAAGTGTTCCCTGGCTGCCGGGCTCAGCGTGGGAAATTCCTCAAGTGACAGTCAGGAGCCTGATGAACTGGGAGGACAGCGGGAGGGCCCCTTGGTCAGGCAGACCCCAGAAGGCTGGGGTCTGAAGGTGTCCAGACCTGCCCTGTCCTCTCTGGCCTTACCTGGAGAGCAGGCTAACAGTGCTGACCAACCTCCCTTGAGCCGACGGAGAAGCGTGGGCCACATGTCAGGACTTTTCCTCGGACATCAGCGTCCCTGAGAGGCGAGGCTGTGGGTGATCATGGGAAAGTTCCCTGGAGCCAGACTTCGCAGTTTAGAAACCCAGACAGACGCATCAGTCCTGTGACCTTCGATGGGGCCTGTCATCTCGCCGGGCCTCAGGTTTCTTATCTGTAAAATGGGATTTCATAATAGCAACCTACTTGTGGGGCTGTGACGATTGAGTGAATTAGCATCTATAAAGCAGGGCCATCCCTAGTAAACATTAGCAAGTGTTTGCTCTTACATCTTTTGTGTCCTTCATGGCCACAAACCTGTTTCCAAAGGAAAAACCACTGCGCAAAGGGGAACCCACTCACTTCATGTAAAATGTTTTCTGTTTACGCCACTTCCTGACTCGGGGAGAACATCTTTTTTTTTTTTTTTTTAAGATTTTATTTTGAAGTCATCTCTACACCCAACGGGGGGCTCAAACTTACGACCCCGAGATCAAGAATCACACGTTCCACCAGCTGAGCGCCAGGTGCCCCAGAATATTTATTTTTTGTAGCCAAGACAGGAGGAGCCTCATTAAAATGTTCAAAGTGGTTATTTATATCTGCATGATGAGATTACGAGAGGTCATTTTCCTCTTTGTCTTTTCCAGTCTTTTTCACTTTTTTCTTCTTTTAGTTTTCCCTGGCTTTTATTTTTAAACTGTGCAACGTTAAAACAAAACCAGACAATAAGGTGCGTGTTTCCAGGCCCTTGGGTGTATCCATCTGCAAAGCGATCTGCACGTCCAGACTTTAGGTGTCCTTCAGACAATGACCACATGGTCCTGGAGTCTCGTCCTCACTCCTGCCCCTCGCTGTGCCCACCCCCAGCCATGACGGGTCATCTTTTCTCCTGGCTCTTCCATGTTCCCCGTCCTCCCAGCTTCGCTCTGTCCTGACCCTCAGTCCTTGTGCTGTGTGAACTGCAGGAGGCCCGGGTCTCTCTCAGCATCCCGTCCCCGTCCCCCAGGGGCCCAGCCAGAATCTCAGCCTAGGACTCCTACTTCTGAGTGGTAGGAGGGCTTTCATTTCATTTTATGATTTATTAGGCCAAAAATTCAGAGAAACATCTTCCCGATACCTCCCCCGGCTCCAAGGTAACCACTGACACAAATTTGGTGCGCCTTTTTCCCATTCAGTTTTGGGGATCTTACCACAGATAGATGCATCTGAATGCCATTTATGGTGGTGTGTGTGTGTGTGTGTGTGTGTGTGTTTTAAAGATTTTATTTATTTATTTGACAGAAAGAGACACAGCGAGAGAGGGAACACAAGCACGGGGAGTGGGAGAGGGAGAAGCAGGCTTCCCGCTGAGCAGGGAGCCTGACGTAGGGCTCGATCCCAGGACCCCGGGATCATGACCTGAACCGAAGGCAGATGCTTAACGACTGAGCCAACCAGGTGCCCCCGTTTTGTGTGTTTTTAATATGCTCCTGAGTGCTACCACTCGGCAACATGGGTTCATCCCCCTCACCCCCCAAGCTGGCTGTTTTGGAGCTCTGTCTGCAGCCCTGTGCGCAGATCCTGGTCTGCAGGTTGGCCGGGTGACTGAGGCCCTGGGGCACCAGCAGCCTGAGATAAAACCCCGCGGCCAGGGCACAGTCCCTAGTGCCCCCTCTGTGTTGTCAGGCCCCTCTAGCTGCTGGTTCCCAAAGCCGGTACCCAGACAACTTAAGCAGGACCCAAACTTATTGACAGGCTCCCAGGTAGCATGAATTATTGAAGGGAGGTTCTAGAACAGACACAGTAACAGGGCAGCTCCAGGAATTAACCCCTGCCTTGTCAGGAGCCCCTGGAATGCAGGCCCTCCAACTGACATTTTTGTGTTCTTCTGTCACTGCGCTCCAGACTGGACGTCCTGCAGAGAAAACTTGACTCAGTCTGGTTTGAGCCAAGAGAGACTACAGGCTCCCGAGACTGCCGAGTCCGGTGTGCAGACGTCGAGCTAGCTTCGGGCCCAGGGCAGGTCATCAGGACTCGGCCTTGCCCCTGTCTCAGGTGGGGGTCCCCTGCGGTGCCGGCACCAGGGTCCCCTGCTGCTCTAACCTTCTGCTGCTCAGCCTTCACTGTGGAGAGGGAAAGGGCAGCTCGGGGCCCAGGCTTCCTGGGAAAAGACTCACGGCCCCGCGTTGGCCCCGATGCGCTCGCGTCCACTCTGAGCAAACCGTGACCGGAGGAGGGCGGTCCCACGGGCGGACGCCTGCTCACAGGCTCTCCCCTGCCGAGTCCCAGCTCAGCGCAGAGCCCGCCGCTCTCAAGGCGAACTTGGCCGTCTGACCCAAAGAAGGGGCCATCGGGGCCCAGGTGGCAAAAAGACAATAGAGGCCGCACTCCGACAAGCAAACATGGATAAATGGGAGAAGAGATATGAATACACGAAAACTGGGGAGCAGGCTAGTGGCCGGTGCTCGGGAAAGGAAGGACGCAAGACACAAGGGTGGGTCGATCACGTGACTGTCTGAGTAAGCGGCTTTCTTTCTTTTTAAAAATTTAATTTATTCACTTAAGAGAGAGAGAGAGAAAGCATGAGTGAGGGGGAAAGGCAGAGGGAGAGGGAGAAGCAGACTCCCCGCTTGACGCAGGACTCGATCCCAGGACTGGGGGATCATGACCCGAACCAAAAGCAGACACCCCGACGTCTGAGCTCCCCAGGCACCCCAATAAGCAGCTTCCTTAAACACAACGGCACCATTTGGCGTGGCTCCCCCGTCCCCCCAGCGGCACAGGCGGGCGGGCTGCGACATCCCAGCTCCTGCTTCTCTCCATCTTCCTTCCCTTCGATTACTGTCAAATGATGAACTTCAACCACATACTACATTTTCCCGGGATCGTCCCCTCCAATGAATTATGTGAATAATAAAGTTTCAATATTTTTCATTTGGCAATTAATCTTCGTGAGCATGAAACTTCATTTCAAGTGCTGGTACAGTGGCTGGCCTCCTTCCATTAATCAGCACGGGGAAGGAGCCCGCCAGGCACCACCTCGGCCGGGCGGTGACATACGGGCCCTTCTCAGAAACTGCGGTGGTGGTGGGGGGGTCTTCTCCCATTGTGAGATGTGTCCCGTTTGAGGCACAGCCCTCCCCGGACAGGCGAGTCTGCCTGGCACACAGGCCCTTTCTTTCAGATTCTATGTGGGAAAACCTCCTGGTGGGGTTCATTCAGAGTGTTCATGGGAGGAAAGCGATGATGGGAAAACTAGCTCCTAAACCCAAACCAGTCGTTATTAGAGTGGTAAAAACACGGTGCTTATGCACGGAATAGTTTACATTAAATTAAAAACCATAAGTTATCTCTGAGACACTCCATTTAGTACATCTGAGGTTAAATATGGTTCAAAGCAGCTCTTTCAATTAAATTGTTCTTCCTTGGCTCTAGTAAAGTGTATTAAACATAATTTCCTGAAAAGTAACAGAGATCATTACTCTGTTTGCAAATTGATACCATGTTATTAAAAATAGGAAATATTTGCAGGGATCATTCAGATCACTCTATTTTTGCAGAGAATCTAATATTGGCGGTGAGGCTACATCTGAAGCCCAGATTTCTGGCCTCCTGGTCAAGGGGGGAGGTGAAGAGAGTGCATGGGGGGGAGTGGGGCTGTGGGAGCATTGGAACGAGTGGGCTGGGCATGCCGGGGAGTCCCCAGGCTAGTCCTGGGGACCCAGGAAAGAACTTTCCTCGAGTCTCCTGTGTCTGTCCGTCCTGCACCCCAAGGCCCTCGTCGCTGGACCACGGCAGCCCTGCTAAGCTTCAGGCTGTTTATACATGTTCAACTTTGTGGTTTGTCATTCCACTCACGTAAATGGACTTTACGGCCGGAGCTGCCTTTTATCTTTGCCCGTCCTATTGGAAAGGCCTGTAGCATTTAGAAATCGCAAGGCTGCCTCTTACCTCGGCTCCCTGAGTCACTGTCACTGAATTATTTCAAGTTCATAAACCAAGCCCCTAAATGGCTTTTTCCAAGGCTGGGTGTGGTTCAAGTGGAACAAGATGGGGTCTGCAAGACTCTTGCACGGGCCCTGCGCCGGACTGCCATCCTCCGGCCATTTGGCAAGGGGAGGAGCTGAAGGCATGAGGACAATGGTCCAGCCACAGAGTCAGCTGAAGCCTGTGTCCTTTGGGCCCAAGTCCTCTGGAAGGGGCGGAGTCTCGGCAAGGAGAGCTTTCGGTCAAAGCCACATCTGTATGGGGTGGTAGGGTGTGACGTCAGTCCTGCCACGGGGATGCATGTCATCCCCGGGAAACTGCCCAGAGACACGGGGAGATTGCAGATGTGTCGGAGATGTGTGGGGGGGGCTGCTGGGACGGGGGAAACACACCGAGGGGTCTCTGGACCCAGTCCCGTGGTCCGTGCTGGACTGCCGTGTTTCGGGGTAAAGCGAGCACGTGCCAGAAGGCTCACGGTGTCTGTGGTCTTCAGAACCACCTTATCCACCCCAGGGAATGCCTCTCCCAGCCCACAGTATCCTTGTCCCCACTGGGAACCACGAGCATGTGCTCCAAGGACCCAGGGACCAAGCGCAGGGTAGAGAAACACTGCTCGGCTCTCCGTGGCCAGGGATGGCGTAAGAGTCTTTGGGTCTCGGTCACCCTGGCCTGTTCTGCGGAGCACAGGCCCGCCCCAGCTCCCTTCCAGATCCCCCATGGGCCTGCCTGTGACCTGGATGGCGTGCTTATGTGTGACGAGGACAAAGCGGCATAAAGCAGCCAACACTCAAGCAGTGACACCACAGGGCAGGTGGGTAGGAAGGTGGGAAAGTGTAAAAGAAGACTCCAAGCTGCCCTGCAAAGGGCGGGGTCAACTTGCACTTGACGGTGTGTGACCGTACCCCACCCCAAACTCCTGCCGGTCACTGACCTGACCCAGCTAAAACCTTGGGCCACGCTGGTGCATTAGAAAAGCCACCATACAGTCACTTCACTGTGCTGTTTCCCGACTCTGAGTGAGGCACGGGGACGGTTCGCTCCTGTGCTTCTCGGTCGTCGTCCGTGTTTCTTCTATGCAGTGCTCTTTCTGTTCCTCACACATTTTCTGTTGGGTTGTTGGGCTTTCTAGTGCGAAATCGAGGCACTTCTTCATACAATCGGATTATGGATACTTGGTCATATGTATTGCAAATACTGGCTTTTCCTTCAGTGATGCTCCTTTTTTTCTCCAGAGACATACTTGTTCATGTGCAAGAAGCCAAGACAAGTTGTCCATTGCCGCACCACTACCAATCGTGAGATGCTGGAAACATCCCTCTGTCCATCAGTAAGGGACTCGTTACACAAAACCACAACATGTCCACACTAACCATTGGACTATCAGCTGCAGAAAAAAGACCAATGAGGCCAATGGGCCCATACTGATTTGGAACATTCTGGAATGCAGATTGCAGAAGAATGTATATGGGATGATACCACTTAAGTAATAAAATCCTAGCAGATTAAAAAACCTCAACTGCATATTTCTTTATATGCTATTTTTATATGCACAGATTCACAAATGCACAGAAGTAGATCTGGAAGGATCCACAGTACAAAATGCCAATAGTGACTTTGGGGAGGAGCCTGGAATCAGAGGTGAGTTCCTTAAGGACTTGAGCTGCATTATTCGTATTATTATTAGTTGTGTTATTTTTTCTGTGTTATTTGAATATTGCATAATAAGACTGTGTTATGGGCTAAATGTTTGGGCTTTCCCAGATCCATATGTTGTAAGCTAACCTCCAAGATAGTGTTAGGAGGCGGGGCCTTTGGGAGGTGATTAGGTCACGAGGGTGGAGCCCTCATGGATGGGATTAGTGCCCTCATAAGAAGAGAGCTTGCTTTTCACTGTTGTCTCCTCCGTGGGAGGACACAAGAAGAGGTCAGCCGTCTGCACTCCGAGGGCTTCCATCCCAACCTGACCATGTTGGCACCTTGATTTTGGACTTCCAGCCTCCGGAACGGAGTGTGGTAGATCTCTCTTGTTAATAAGCCCCCAGTGTACGATAATTTGTGATAGTAGCTGGATCAATCTAAGACAGAACATACTTCTGTTAGACAAAAGTTATTGAACAGGAAAAGCTGGCCCATAACACAGGCTCCAGCAAATTCTGTGAGATCTGCAAGAAGGCTGGGCCCCCCTTTGCCCCATCTGTGCCATCTCCGTTGAACTCACGGAGGCAACCCAAAGCCATGGGGAGCAAGGAAGAATGGAAGAGGAAGTGGGATATACTGAGCATCTCCTGTGCGTCTGTCCTCTTGTGGGCATCAGACTCAGACCCGCCAGAGTTGAGTTCAAGTGTTAACCTTGCCATTTATTATTACCTGCGTGATGCTGGGCAAGACACTTAGCCACTTAGCCTCTCTGGGCCTCAGGTCTTCATCTGTAAAGTGGGTCCTAACAGAACAGAAGAGCCTCAGGGAACCCATACACCTAGGTGAGAGAGCGTGTGAAGGGGTACACAGATCGAGGGGGCTAGAATTGTTTTCCAGTCGTGCAGGTTACAGACTAATAGTTCCATAGCTAGCCTTGAAGATAGCTGTCCGTGGTCTTGGTTCTTCTCAGTGGCAGATGAAGCCTGAGCAAAAGCCTGGAGGTTTCTGAGGCTTTCCTTGTCTTCCCTGCCCATGCCTTTGTATTTCTGACCTGTAAGAGGCCTTTGGCAATGAAGGAAAGTGGGTACTATCTGTGGCAGGCACTCACAGAGTTAAGTCCACCAAGGGCGTTAAGGAAGGTTCCAAATGGAGTGGACCCTTCAGGGGTAAAATTAAGACGAGCACAGCCATCTATTTGGGGCATGTCTTCCCTTTCCGAGACCATCTCCAAGGCGATTCGTCAGTGTCAAGGCTGGAGAGAAAGACCTGCAAAGATCAATTCCTCTGTGCAAGATAAATAGTTTTAAATAATTGTATATATGTAAGGGGCTTGCCTTGTCCTAATTGAAGAGAACAGAGGGAGTCAAGTATATCTCAGGGAGAATGTCTTCTGCTCCATGGCACGGAGTCTGCTGTATCAGGCAGACTGGTTAATAGTTGGCAAAAAGCCAAGGAGCTTAATCAACCTCCAAAGTTTATTATGAATAACCCCCAGAGCTAATGGATCATCCTTAGCAAGAACATCATCCCGGTTATTTTCTCGTTTTTATAAATTGATCTATAACTTTGAGTCCTGGTCCTTGAGAGAGCTGCAAGGGACATTAGAAATCAGTGAACCTAGTAGATTTTTTTTCATTTTTACGGAGATCAAATGAGGTTGTTTTTGGTGAAGTGGGGGCAGGTTCACACTTGCTCAGTCCCCACTTCCCTGTCCCCTGCCGTGGTCCCACTGTGGCCCTGAAGGCACATCCTTGAAACACAAGGGCTCCAAAGAATACGGACACTAGTGATCATCAAACTCCCCATTTTTCAGATGAGAAAACTGAAGAGGTCCAGAGAGAGGAAGTGGCTTGGAGATAGCCGCATGCCAGGTATGTGTGGTAGACATGGTTGGTTGCTCACCCAGCAGCCATTGCCCACCTCCCCTTTTCTTGCTTGAAGAGCCTATCTCTTTAACCCCTCATTAGAGGGTTTTAAAAAGCTCAATTGCTTTCCCATCCTCTCCTCCAGCTAGAGTATGGGCATTGACTCCATTCCGCCTCCATTCCTTTCCTTTACCTGCCTGGCAAAGAAGAAGCCAATAAGGAGAAATTGTCTTTCTTCTTGACTTCTGACATGGCTGTGGTAAGGATGTGATGGCTGGCGCTGGAGCAGCTGTCTTGTAAGCATGAAAGCAAAACTCGATGACCGCCATTGTATTAGCTGGGTTCTAGCCAGGGAACATGAGCGTTTAAAACAGGGAATGTTGATGCAGGGATTGCTTTCATAAGTGATGGAAGAGCTGACAGGCCAAAGGCAATGATGAAGCGGGCCCCAACCCCGTCCCCACCCCAGATGCTAGCAATTGCAGAATAGTGTTAACACTCCCAGGACTGGAAGGGCAGAGGAGAAAGGGGTGTTATGAGAGTCAGAAGTTGGACTTGGGATCGAAAATTATGGCAAAACCTCTTGGAAGGACCAGGGAGATGGGGAGGAGGAGAGGGGGAAAGTTGTTTGGGGTGGGGTCTGAGTACAGTAGAAGTTGGATCACTGCCAGAGATGCACCGGAACGCACAGAGAGGAAGAGACATGCCCTGACTGTGCTCCTCCACCTGCACTCCAACCCTCCGCCCGGGCCTTCCATTGGCTAGACCGTCCCGGAATCCTGGGAATTACAGTTTCCTGAAATGCGAGTAGAGCAGGGAATGGGTCCAAGAGCAAACAGCAGTGACCCTTCCATCACACTGAGGATGAGAGGGCAGAAAGATGGAGAGTCCCTGTGTCTTCTGGGCCACGCACCAGTCTGCACCTCACCTCCTCCTGGATCTCTCGTCCTGGGGATAAGAAAGGTCCCAGTTCTTAAAGCCATGTGGACTTGAGCAGATTTAATTCTTGCAGCTGAAGCAGCCTTCATGTTGCAGCTGGATCTGAGCCAGAACCGGAGTCTTTCAGCTTGGAGCCCCGCCGACAGCCCCGGAGTTCAGGGACCCGGATCTGTGGCTCACTTGCAGGGGAAGGTGTCCATGGCTTTGGCAGAGGAGAGAAAGCGAGAATGTGAGCGAGTCGCCGTGGAGCTCCAGTCTTGAGCTGGCAGGGCCACATGCCCCAGGTTCTTGAAAAGAAAACCTGCTCTGAGTAGGTCACAGCAGAGCGTGAAAGGGAAGGGAAGGGAGCACGGCCGCCCCCCATGGAACCACGGATAGAGGGTCCCTTGGGCTTCAGCTGGACGGGTTGCCTGGGCCAGTGTTTTTCATAATTTTTTGAGATTCAGAATGAAACAAAAGTTTGCTTGGGAACCCAAAATGGGATTGGGAGCCCCAATTGTCCCCCCCATTCTTTACCAAGGCCCTGAGGGTCTTTCTGGCATTCTGGGGAGCATGGTTTGAAGACAATTGATTTAGTTCACCCAAGTCTGCTAAGAGCCAAGGAAAGTGAGACTAGGTTCTCTCTTAGGGGGCTGCAGTGGTAGAAACCCTACTGAAGCCTGCTCAAAGTGATGGGGGGATGCTTACTGGCTCATCTGGTAACACTGGGACAGGTGGGGTCAGAGCTGGTCTCAGGGATGTCTGGATCCTGGGTGTCCTCAGGGTGCCAACGGTTTTCTCTTTCTCTCTCTCCCCACAGTCCACCCATACCGTTGGTCCCTGCATTGTGG
Organism: Enhydra lutris kenyoni; assembly: GCF_002288905.1. NCBI lineage: Eukaryota > Metazoa > Chordata > Mammalia > Carnivora > Mustelidae > Enhydra > Enhydra lutris. The sequence goes on from NW_019154096.1 coordinate 74,260,866, forward strand.
CCACATCAGATCTCACTGCATTCTCTTTCATGGTCAAGAATGAGGCTGCCATCGTCTCCAGGCTGGCCTCCCCTCAGCTTATCCCAAGGATAGAATTCCAGATGCCCCTTTCTCAGTCCAGGATGAAGATTCTTGGGGATGTATGTGGGTCCTGTTCCCATAGCGTGGACCAGTCATGGTGTCAGGGGCCCGAGATGTCTGGTGGCCCAGCCTTTGCCACCAACTCCACCTGGGGCCTGGGGAGTTGATACCAGAGAACTTGCCGGCAGCACAGTCATGCACCCTGGGGAAGCATGAGGAATGAGGCAGCTCTCCCAGTCGTGTTTGTCCTACGTTCCTTGATACAGCGAGAGGAGTCAGCTTTGGAAGGCCTGGACTGAGCCCTGGCTTGACTGTGGACTTCCATGTGATCCTGGCAGCCCAGGAATCCCTCAGGTTCTTGGTGTCTCAGCGATGAAACAGGGAGATCACTTCCCATCGCACAGGGTTCCATGATCATCACGTAAGACTGAGAAACGGTTACTAGCTAAACCAAGGGCGAGTTTCTCTTGCTATGGGTTAGATTTTGGAATGGAGTCCCCTGACACACAGTTTCAGTCTGGCCTCAGTGCCAGGCCTTTGCGTTCCCTGACTGGTTCCTTCCTGGAGGCCCTGAGGGAAGGAGCGGGAGAGCCCAGCTCCGGGAATGGGAGGGGAACACTCAGCTCAGACCTTTCCCCTCTAGGTAAGCCCCTCGACTCTGGGCCCCTACTGACAGGCCTTCTGGAAGCACCTCTTCCCTGGGACTCCAGTGCTGGTACCAAGCATCTTTATTTCTGGGGGCTGTGATTCTTATTTGGTTAAATAACACATTTTAAAAAAATTGTTGTGATTCCATACTGAAGCTTCCCATATGGTTAATTGGAAGTGTTCTCACCAATATTGCAGGCTGTAAAAACTAATGAGGTAAATGGAAAATTTATCAAGTGCCACAGTTAGAAATTAACTTATTGCTTGATGCAGTGCTTATGACTAATGAAGTTAGAGGGGGCTCTTCATACACAGAACAAAACACAGGGGTCAGCCAGCCCTTGACGCTGGGGGAGAATCTTTCTACTTACCCCTCTCCTCTCTCCCACTTCCCCTCTGTCAAATATCAGATGGGGAGAGCAAATGACCAGGCTACGTCTAGATCACCCGAACACAATGCTGCATTCAATTATGTATTATATCACTAATAATAACTACTGTTAGCATTTATTGATGCTCGGTGCCTGGTGCTTTGTATGCATTAGCTTGCACGCTTCTCACACCAGGGCTCTAAGGGAGGTGGTCGGATTACCCGTAAATCACGGGCGAGAAGACGGAGGCTCAGAGACATGAGGCCACACAGCCCTAGGTGGTGAAGCTTCCCCCCAGGTCTGATTCCAACATCCGGATGCATTCCACTTAGCAGTTCAGGAATTCATTCATTCATTCAATCAAATGACAAATGGTCACTGAGACCCTATGGAATCCAGGCACTGCATTCTCCTGCCGTCACCAGGATAGAGGAGGGCAGTGGTGAAGGCTATGGGTGTCAGTCCGGCTCCGACTGCCCCTTGCCAGCTGTGGGATTGTACTGGACTTTCTTGCTGGCTCTCCAGACCCACTCTGCCCCACTGGACTCTGCTCTGTGCCCTGGGGTGCTGGCCTGTATGGCCCACATTCATGGGCGTTCTTGCCCTCTGGCTTCTGGTCAACCTGAGCCTATGGGAGGAGAGCGGGGGGAAGGTCCTTCCCTTCTGGTTACACCACCTCCCCTAAACACACACTGTAGACCAAAGTTGCTTTCCAGAGGCTTTTCGCATGTAGCTACGCCACTGTGGGTCCCAGAGGCTCTTCCCCTCTCTCTCCTTCAGGCCTAGGGCTGGTCAGGGCTCCCTGCCATCACTAGCCTGAGAGAAGGCACCATCTCTCGTTAGTTCCCTTAAATCTTGCCTCCACTTTTGAGAACTGCCCCTTAGAACTCTCCCGACATAACCACTTTGAGTGCTCTCTGCCCCGTGGGGGTGCGACACAGTGACGGGGCCATTTTTCCCGTGACTTGGGTCAGTTCCCTCACCTGTAAATGAGGGGCGATCAGTTGCCGTCCTGAGGATTACAGAAAAGCCATTTGTGTGAAGTGCTCAGTACCACGTTCAGCGCATTGTAGATACTCAGTACAGACTAGCTTTCCGAGTTATTGAGACAGGGTCCTGCTTTCAAGGGCAGAGTGCAGTGATCCTTAAACTTGAGTTGCCAACTGAATCCCCCGAGATGCTTGTTACACGTGCTGAGTCCAGGCCTAGCCCACAGGCCCAGGACAGCCTAGCAGGTGACCGGGACGCCCTTTTGGACAGACTCCAACCATACCCATGGGGAGGACCCCACAGGGGGAAGGCACGGGGAGCAGGTGTCTTCATTGGTGGGATGGCTGGTTTGGAAAGGCCTTCTGAGGAGCTGCCGTTGAACTGAGACAGACACGGACACACAAGGAGCGAGGATACTCGGGGGCCCGGATGGGCCGGGTCTCGACAGAGCAACTGGAGAACTTAGGGTCAACAGAAGTAGTGATGATGGGGCTCTGGTAGGCAGGGTACTGTAGCTTCGACTTGACCCCTGCAAGGTTTTTACTGGAGAAGTGGCCCAAAGTGGGGAGACCAGAGAACTATTTCTTCAAGTGTCAGTCATCCGCCTTATTAAAAATGGTAGCCACCTGGTGGTGGGTAGGCGGTAGGGAGGGATCTGAACTTTCCCCAGAATCTATGTGTTTCGGGCTCTGATTAGAAAGAGAGGCCCCCTGACCTGGGAGCTTGCTGTACTGACGAGAAAGACGATGAGAATCTGGACTGGGTTAGGACGAGGAGAGCACAGTGAGAGGGGTTCAGAGGGAGGGAGGAGGAGTCATGCCTCGGGGGTCGATTAGGTGGAAGTGGGGCAGGAGGAAGCAAGGAGGACGCTTGGGCTCCTGCCGAGGAGGAGGCTTTGTTGGAGGGGAAGACCACAGGAGCTGGCATGTTCAAGTTTGGAGACATTGAGTTGATTCTCTCTTATATTGATGACGTGTTCTTCACTTTCCATCAACCCTACTGCAGGGATTCAGCATGTCTTCCTTTCTCTCTTCAAAGACTTCTTGCCACTGCCACCCACTGTCCCAGTTGGGTCCCTGGGAACAGGACTGCTCCTCTGACATCTCACAAGGTCCCCTCTGGGGAAAACTGGAACTGAAGCAACATTTTCCTTCAGAGACCAGATCTCGGTTGCGTTCCAGCAGGTGAGGCGTTGCACAGAAAGAGCATAGGATCTGGGGTCCCAGGGCCTGGGTTTGGATCTTGTCATGCTCCTTAGGGGACTGTGGGCAAGTTGCTTCCACTCAGCCCTGCTCTCCTAGTCTAATGCACACCATCAACTTGTCAACTAGATGGGCGGTATCGACAAGAGACAATGATGTGATTTGAAAAGGGTCCAGTGGTGTGGATTCAGAATTAGGTCACCAGATTGGAATCAGCTGGAATAGAGGAGGAAGGAAGTCCTACCTCTCTGCTTTCATGTTAAGCTCCCAAGGGCCTCTCTGAGAGGCAAGGCCCATGCAGGGGGTTGCTGCTGTGGAACACATGACTCCTCAGTAGGCAGGGCCCAGCCGGCAACCAGGGGTGACAGGTTGGTGACTTCCTAGAGCAGTTCAAGCAAGGGATCTGCTTTGGTTCCTCTTGACCTCCCTAGGAACGCTGGAAAGCCTTGCCTGCCCTGCCCAGGTTGACTTTGGCCCCACCCTGTGCAGGCTCATGCCTCTAGTGCCTGCTATCCTCCCTCTACTCCATCCTCCACGTCACATTCCAGCACATTCTCCCTGTGTCCACCCTGCACCTGACCCCACAGCTGCTTGCTCTTCTTTCCTTTGCTTCTTTTTTTAAAAAAAGATTTTATTTATTTACTTGAAAGAGAGTGAGAGAGAGAGAGAGAGCCTGAGCAGGGGGAAGGGACATAAGGAGAGGGAGAAGAAGCCGCCCCACAGAGCAGGGAGCCCAACACGGGGCTCAATCCCAAGACCCCAAGATCATGATCTGAGCTGAAGGCAGAAGCTTAACCCACTATGCCACCCAGGCGCCCCTTTCCTTTGCTTCTTTGTAGCTCATGCCCTCCTCCCACCCTCACCTGCTCCCTTCTGTGCCAGCCAGCCTCCATTTTGCTCTCCACCATCACCCCCACAATTCAGGGCCCTTTGCATGTTGCCTTCATTTAGGAAGCTAGTGGCCCCCTTTCACCAGCAACCAACAAATACTGAGCCAAAACCTCCATGTGAGTCACTGCCTCTCTCTGACTATGGTTTTTACCCAGAGGAAGAATGTATTGATGGCCAATGGCTACGGTCGCCATTACAAGAGGCCAACCAGCCGAATGACTCCCCACCTCCCTACTCTTGCCGGTGCCTGTGGAGCCCAGGGTAGAAGGGCAGGTGCAGATTAATAAGCCTCAAGATGCCATCCCCTTCTGGAGGCTCTTAGGGGGCACAGCCTCTGCCTGGGTCCTCAGAGGTCCAGGTCCAGTGTCTGGATGGATCATCTGATGTTTCTTATGTGCTTCTTGAGTGAATGAAGCCAGATGGAGCCATCGTTTTCAATTCAGTGACAATGTATCGAATGCATCCTGTGTGCGTGGTGCTGGGAACTCTATAGAAGAGAGTGAGACCCAATCCCTGACCCTGGGGAGCTGACAGTTTCGTGGCAGAGAGAAAACACACACACATCGATCTACCGCTATGTCAGCACACCTGAACACTAATGCTCCTGGTCTCTATCCTTCCCTCAAGACGTGGTTGTCATTGCCTCCTCCCTGGACCACTGCAGCTGCTTGGGACTAATCTCCATGCAGTTGGCTCCCGTCCTCTCTGGTCTCTCCGGCACACTGGGCAGAGGAAGGTTCCTGAGAGAAGTGCCATTCCCAGCATGGTCCTGCCAAGCTTCCACGTCTCCCCATTATTTGGGAGTGAACCACAAGTTGCCCACTTATGATGGCCCTTTTAAAAGTCCCTTCTCGTTTGTCCAGCTTTTTTTGTCAGTCCATCTTGTACCCGCTCCTTACTCAGCCACACCGGACACCCACCATCTTGGAGTGTGAACCTCATTTGCAGCCTTGACACTTGGCTCAGAGGTTCTTCCGCCTAGAACACCATTTCCACATCTCTCCACCACGATATCCTCCCCCTTTGAACCCTCCTTCCTCCAGGAAAACTCCTGATTACACAAACTGGGAAGAATCTCTTCTACTTTAAACATTTTGCGGTACAAGATACTAAAACAACGATGGCACCCAACCTTGGCCAACAGGCAGCAAACAGACAATCTCTCATGTGGCCTCTGGAGTCTAAGTGGATGCAATCATTCAGAAATCCAATTTGGCACATATATCAGAGGATTTTAGAATTCTCTCCCTAAACCCGGTTAAGTCCACTTGTAAGCGTCTATTTTATGGAAAACACTGGAAATGCCATCGGATACTCCTACATAATAAGACGCACTGCAGTGTTTCTTACATGGTCGCCGAATGGAAACAGTGTGGAATTTCGACTCTAGATGTTCATCAGGAGTGTTGTGGCTCAGTATATCACAGCGTGTCCCTGTGATGAAATATGCCATCGCATACAGTTCGTGTTTTCAGAGTACCCAGTGGCATGGGAACCCGCTTATGGTATAGTACCCGAACAACGGAGGCAATTTGTAAAACATAAATATTTTTATATAGGCACAAAGACTGCGAGGAAATAGGTTAAAAGGTAGGCAGTGATTATCTCTAGTTGGTGGTTTACAGATGATTTAATATTTTCTTCTGTATGATCTCTGTTTTTCTAGCTTTCTATTTGTATGGCCCTTCTGGTTGAGATTAAACTGCTTTCTCTTCAAAAGAGAGCACTGAGCTCTTTTGGAGAAAGTCTCCTGCCGTGATTTACAGTTTGGGGGGTACTTGTCTCCATTTTATCAGATAATAAATCCTTAAAGGACATACACTGACTCTTGTTCTTTTTAGCTCACTTTTGGGGGCCCTAAAAGCCTAGTTCATCTTCGGATGTAGTAGGACCTTGTTAACTAGTTAAAGGAATTGGATTGGCTTTCTTTGAAACCAGCCCTAAGGGCACTAGGGTCCCTGCGTCTCAGAAGGATGTAGTGGGGTGGGGGCAGGCACAGGGGGCTGCCTCACAGAACACAAATGGTAAGGGACAAGCAGCCGTTGGCAGGCACTCAGTTCTGGTCATTCCATTTACTCATCTGGAAATGGTTGCATAAATTAACTAGTTGATTATTGTACAAAATCTTTTTGTTCTTTAAGAACCTAACTCTTGTTTTTGCTTCACGATCAATTTTCATTTCTTGCTGATTTTTTGGGTCTATTTATAGACTCTGCTCTGGGGATTAAACTTCTGCCTTTTTTTTTTTTTTTTAATATATATAAAACCCTCAAACCTTCTCCCTTTTCCCTGTCTTTTTCGTTTTTATATTTCTGCTAACCTGATGAAGACGGCTTTATCGTCTCGGAATCTGATGAAGTTTGAAATTGAACATGCATAGGCAATTCTCACTTTATGATTAAGCCTTTTAAATAAATTTGCTATTAGGAACATTAAGATCCCCACGGTCTTGAATAGTTCTCTGCCCTTTGCTCTCTTCTTGGCTCTGTACTCATGAGACGAATTCTTCATTTCAATTCACGGTTCTGAATCTCCGGGCCCGGTCATTTTCTTTTGCTCATTCTTCTAAACTCTGAAGAGAGCGAGCCCCCAGTCTGCCCCACCTCCTCCCACCTCTCCCTGGCAAAAGGACCTTACAGCTCATTAATTCCAGAGGCCAGAAAACACAGAGATCACTGATTTCTTGGTCCATGATCTGCCCCCCAGGCTGGAGAAAGAGATCTACCCTGCCTCAGGAAATTATACCCTGAGTGTTAAGGTTGGGGATACAGGGTAGATTTCCGTCCCCTCTGTGAGTGAGATGACAGGAGACACTCTGTTCTTTACTGCAACCACACCAGGACTGTGGCTCCATTAGGACCATTCATGGATTTGTGGATCCATGGATTCATTTGTTCAGTAAATGTTTCTGGAGCACTTAGTAGGTGCCGGGCGCTGCCGTAGGGTCTGAGGAAAGTGCTGGGCAGAGCTAAGTTGGCTCCTGTCCTCATGGAACACACCGTCCTGCGAGGGTGACAGGGGTGGGGCATTCATCAAAAATGCCCCAATGAGATTTTCGACTGCCCTAAGAACTTCCACAAGGGCCCAGCCTCCGCATTCAGCTCTGGGAGTGAGTGGGTCCCTCATCATCGTGCCTCTGCCACCTCCTTCATAAAATGGGGACGATGCCAACTGCTTTCTGAGGCACTCGGGGTGCTCTGGGGATGGAAAAGGAAGCACACACAAACGGAGGCATTTTCGTAAAGTCTTTGCCCTTTACATCCCCCTCCCACCGCACTTGAAGACATCTGTGTTCCTGGCTGGGATCCCTCTGCGTGGGCTGCGGGCAGGCTGAGCTGGGCCCGGGCGTGGAGCCCCGGCTCGGCGGGACTGTGGCAGGGGACCTGTCTGGTCGAGGCAGCCAGGAGTCAGAGCCTGGAAGCACAGCCGGGCTGCCGGAGACGGTTCCTGCCAGCAGCCCCTGGAGCCCTCAGCGTCTCGAGGGTCACCTGCCTGGGGCTCCCCCATCTTCCTGCCTCTGGAAGGTCATCAGCATCAGACCAGAGACTGAAAAAGGGAGGAGACTGAGTGTCTGCGTCCCCGCTCAAGGCCACACAGTGATCAGAGCCAGATCTAAGATTAGATTGGGTAGGTTCCTGGCTCCCAGATACACAGTGAAGCCCGAAACCCACACTGTTTCTTGGCAAAGCCCCTCCCCGTTCCTTCAACTCAGACCCGCCCTAGTTTGTCTCTGGAAATATCGAAGCTGTCATAATCATTGTTCTAATAAAATACTCATCCGACGATCTATTAGTAAGGCATATTGTTGACAGGAAATGTGCATTTGCCGTATTTCCCATTATATTGTCTATTTCCTGCCTCATTTTTCTTGGGAGGGCAGGAGTCACTGGAGATAATAGCGTATTGACAGAAAGAGAAAGCAAGGGAAAGGGATCGTTGAAAGTGGGAGACTTTTAGCTCTGTTCGCCTGCAAAGGTTTCCAGCAGGAAATCCACACTCATTTCCTGTCCACTTGCTAAAACAGCACCTGCCCCTTCCTACTCCTTCTCCCCTTAAACAAATTGTCTCCCCGCCCAGAGGCTGACTCCTTGTTTGTACGATGGAGGCCCAGCCTGTTTCTGGGGGCTGCGGTTGGGGGCTGCTTTAAGAATCCCGAAGAGAATGAGAAATGAGCAGTTTCCCTTGTACCACAATCAACAAGACCTAATGGAGGGTGGTACAACAGGAAGGCAGAAAGCACCCTGTTTTCTAGAAACTTCTTGCCCACCACCTTTTCTCAAATTGCAAACTGTGCATCACCAGGCAAAAAAACAACGTTCACTCGTTCACTGGTTGAGCAATGTGGCTGAGTGGCCCCTGTCAGGGAGCCCGCATCTGTGGACGGGAATGTTCCTGGTGAGCGAAGGTCCCACCCGCAGTCGGGAAGCTCTGGTTTTGAGGAGTCCCGGAGCCTTGTGCGGGGAGCCGCGGACTGCGTGCTCTCAGCAGCGGGATGACTGACAGGAGAGGCCCGAGACTCCCCCAGTTCCCACTGCTCCTGCCCCAGAAGAGCAGGTGCAGCCTCGGCTGGGAATGCGGGGTACCGGGGAGGTGGGAGTGATCCGGGGGGACCAACCAGCCCAGTTTGCCAGGGACTGGCCCTGTTTTAGCACAGAAACCCCTCAGTCCCAGGAAGACCAGGGTGTGTGTGGGGGGGAGGGGTGACCCCATAAATGAGAATATTGTCCGTTATTGAGATGTTTCCTAATCCATGTTCTCTGAGCTAGTTCCCAGGGGTGAATAAACAGGACTGGGAAGTTACGGAAACTCGATTTAAAGAGTCGTGGGCCAACGGGAGAGCTCCCTGGCTCAGGTGAGGTTCGGTGGAGACCCGTCGCGGGTCCCGGGCTGACTGGGAACGGGTGGGGGGCGGCCGGCGGCCCCAGCCTCCCGCTGCTCGCGTTCCTGAGAGGACCGCGCCCCTGAGGCAGGAGACCCTTTGCATCATCCCGGCCTGGGCCCTGCATCCTGGGGCGTGGCCGTTCCAGGGGGGTCTGGCCTCGCGGGCAGGGGCGTCCTCAAGGATCACTGGCGAAGTGAGGTGTGGGACAGGCACAGGCACAGGCACGGACCCAAGGGGACCTTGCCTTCTCTGTGCCCCACCCTCCCGCCCCAATCCCGGTCCAGCCCAATCTGGGCAGGGCACTCTCCTCTGTTTCCCGTCAAAGATCTTCCTAAGGAATTTTTAATCATTCCTCCCACCGCCTGAGCCCAGGAGGGCCTGGCGGATGGCTGGGACAGGGCTTCTAGTGGTGGCACTTCTCTCTCCTCCCGGGAAATTCTGAGTCCGGAATTAGGAATGTTGTTTGCAATAGGTGCTGTGGGTTACATTTGTGTATCTATATATTTATCTGGCTTTTCAAGGCTAGAACTTGAAAACAGAAATCTTGAGAACTCCAAGAACAACAAAGAAGTAAATGGAGGGAGAGAAACACTTCAGAGAGCCTACTGTGTTCTTGGTGCTGGGCCAGGGCTGGGGACGCTGGGCGAGAAGGATGCTTGGCCTCAGGATGCGTGACAGGTGCACGTCTGAAACCATACTGGGGGTCCTTGAGCAAGCTGCTTGTTGTCTCCCCAGTGCTCCCAGGTACATGCATGCTGAGGCGGAAGTGGAAGCCTTCCCAGACGTGAGAGCTGACTTGGGGCCCCTACTACGTGCTGCCAGCCCTTTTCAGACTAGGCTGCAATGCCTGTGCTCTCTGACTGACCCGGCCTTGCCCTCCCCCAGCGCTATGAAGGTAGGGACCATCGCTGTCTTGTTCATTGTTGTGTCTCCAAAATTCAGCACGGTGCCAAGCAGGTAGCAGTCTCTCAACGCTTACAACGATTACCACGATAAAAGAGCTTTAGTTGTGGGACCGTACTCTGCGACAAGCACTTTGCATACCTATTTGATTTCTATTCACTTTAACCCCAGAAGTTCAAGACTTCATTTTTAAAAAAAATTAATTTATTTATTTGGGGAGAGAGTCTGTGTGTGGGAGCCGGGGAGGGACAGGGGGAGAGGGAGAAGGAAGAAGCAGACTCCCGTTGAACGGGTTGGCCGACTTGGGGGTGGGGTGCTTGATCCCATGACCCTGAGATCATGACCTGAGCTGAGATCAAGAGTCGGAAGCTCAACTGGCTGAGTTGCCCAGACGCCCTAAGAAGTTCAGGACTTGAAAATGATTATGGTAAAATACACATAACATAAAATTAGCATTTCAACCTTTTGAGTGTGTGGTTCGGTGCCATTAAATACATTCACACTGCCGTGCAGCCATCACCACTATCCATTTCCAGAACTCTCTCCGTCCTCCCAAACAAAAACTCTTGTACTCATTAAGTCGTGGCTCCCCATTTCTGGCCCCCAGCCCCTGACAATCACCATTCTACTCTATGAACTTGATTCCTCTGGGGGCCTCTATATAAGTGGAATTATGCAATATTGTTCTTCTGTGTCTGGTTTATCTCACTTAGCATTAATGTCATCAAGGTTTTCCCATGATATAGTATGTTTCAGAATTTTGTCTTTTTTATGGCTGCTTAATATTCCACGGTATGAGAATATACCACATTTTCTTTATCCATTTACTTTTAAAAAAATTTTATTTTTTAAGTAATCTCTACACCCAATGTGGGGGTCAAAACTAAACCCTGAGATCAAGAGTTGTATGCTCTACCGACTAAGCCAGCCAGGCGCCCCATATCCATTTACATGTTCATGGACACTTAGGTTGGTTCCACCTTCTGGCTATTATGCATAGGGCCAGGATTTTTTAAATCTTCATTTTACAAAAAAAGGATATGATGGCTGAGAGAAAGTAAGCAATTTCCCCTAGGTACCTCAAGTCACAGAACTGTTCAGTGCCAAAGCAGGTCTTAACTCCATGTGCATTGGAGGCTGCCACACCATGGTTCCTCCCACTCATTGAATGAATAAGGCCCTTTGAAAGGTACTAAGTTATATTAGTAAGGACAGCACTAGCTGCTGTCACAAATAGACTCTAAATTTCATTTCAGCGAAATACAAGTTCACTCCCGCTTATGTAAATGACAATGTGGGTGGCCCAAGGCTGGTTGGGGTCACTTCTTCATGGGGTGATCCAGAGGCTAGGGTTCTCTGGGGTTGTAATCCCACGATCCTTTAGAGCCTGGGAATCCTCTGTCTCCAGCCATTGGAAGGGAAGAGAGACCTTGGAAGAAGCACGTCTTCTGCTTCTTCCTTTTTTTTTTTTTTTATTTTATTTATTTATTTGAGAGACAGAGAGAGAGGAGAGAGAGCAGGAGAGAGCACGCACAGGCAGGAGAGGGAGAAGCAGGGTCCCTGCTGAGCAGGAAGCTCAATGCGGGGCTCAATTCCAGAACCCCGAGATCATGACCTGAGCCGAAGGCAGACACTTAACTTACTGAGCCACCCAGGCGCCCCAAAGCACACTTGCTTCTAAAACATGGTGGCCTGGAAGGGACTCCCATACACTTCCACTCACATTTCATTGGTGGAAACCAGTCCCATGGTCATGCCTGAGGCAAGGGGGGCTGCGAAATGTGGTTCCCAACTGGGCAACTGTTTCCCAGAAACCTCTCTACTTTCTGTAAGGGGGGGAGCATGAATTTTTTGTTGTGAATCTGTCCCACCAATGAGTGTCATCAAATTTTAAGAGAGGTAGGCATAGAGAAAGCTAGAACACTTGTCTTCCTGAGACCAAGGCATCAGGGTGAGCAGAAACATAATTTGGATGCAGCTCTGTCTCCGATGGTTAATCTCACTTTTCAGTTCCCCCAATGTCATGGGTTATCCCGAAGGTTATTTCATGTACCCGCCTCAGTGTGGAAGCACATTTCCATAGACAGCAGATAAAGATCTCTTAACCTTGTATTTTCCCGCATATCGTCATAAATAGCTAATGCAGTATGCCATTTCAGTGAGCCTGACAGTTTCTACAATGAGATCTGGATGCCGCAGCATATCCTCTTGTTATATATAAAAAAGAGTGACAGCATTCATCGTTTACGGTGACATCAATGAAGTCTGCTTGTAGAGGTTCCCAATCCATCCATTCATAATATCTTTTATGACTTTAGGCTTTTAAACACGGGCTCTGGTCTATTTTTCAAAGGCACTACCATTATCAGCTCAGGGAGCCATTCTTCAATATTTCATTTTCCTTAGAATATCTAGAATATCTTAATTTTTATGAGGTTTCTCCGTGGGGCAAGCTGTCAGGTGTGACTTTAATGGGAAAACGGGGGCGGGGGGTGGGGACGTCGGCGGCCAGATCATCCTCTCTTGTGATGTCTGGGAACGTGTTTCCCATTTTTTCCGTTCTGGCACACTCCCCAGATAAAAAGCCCATGAGAAGTATGGTTCCCGAGCCCAGCTGTCCACTCTTTATGGAGAAGTTGGGTTGAGAAAGAGGGCAGCAAGGACACAGAGTGGGTCATGCTGCCAGTCAACCTTGACCTCAAACATAGAAGCTCTTTACAGTCCGAGGCAAAGCAGAGGGGTTCTCATCCCACCAAGGGTTCAAGGCAATGGAATCTCCTCTCCTCTCCCCAGGGGCCCCAACAGTGATTAGAAGTGATCACTTGGACACGGGTGGAGCATTCCAAGCGGCATTGCTTTCCCAGCGTTTTGTCAACTGTCCCGGTGCTGCTGAGTCTGCTTTTGCCACTGGTGCCCAATTTCTTCCTGCCAGCAGAGTTTCTGCTAGGGTTTGGCAAGATCAATGTTGAATCTAGCCCTCACAGATTGGGAACAATTTCCCTCCATGGGTGGATCCCTCCGACAGGCTGGGGGGCATAGAGACAATTCTGCAAGTGACTTGGATAGGAAAGATGATGACGGATATTGATGTAGGGAAGGAAGGTGATGGGCAGCCTGAGCCCGCCCACGGCCAGCAATCCAGGGCACATCACAAACATGCCAGACACTCCAAGGATGAGCACATTTGACCTAATTTAGCAACAACAAATCCTTTTCCTCACACGCACTTCTCTAATTACAAACGAGATGCTGGTAAGCTCAGCAAGGGAAAATAAAATTGATTCTCTCCACATAGTATTGGATGATAAATGTGTTCAAGAGCGGGCTTCAAAAGACTGCTTGCTGATTAGAAAAGGCAAAATAATTGTGAGATAGTGAGTAATAGATGGGAGGGATCGAGGCATGATCGGCCTCTTTGCGGAAATGTCACAGGTCTGATCGGTTCAAGATAATTACATTGAGACGTCTCTGTGTTTCATGTCTACTCGTCAGTCCGTGGGGGGTACTCTACTCCACTGCTGCTGGCTTTCTCTTTGTTTAAAGCCTGGGGAGCCCCTCTGTTTTCTTAACGGCGATGACAGTGTCCCTTTCATTTTTCTCTCAGCACCTCCCGTGATCCCCGGCACAGAGGCGGGCTGTGTCTGTCCACCAGCGCTGGAGTTGCAAAGATGGGTCCTGACGTCATGGGTTTGCGTTCTGGCTGCAGCCCATACAGACTGTAACTTTTGGGAAACCCCTTAGTTTCCATATTTTTGGAGTGAGTTTCAGTAGCACGTTTGCAGCTTGTGGGATGTTATATGCAATGAATGGGAGAAAGCATTTCGGTTGACCTATAGAAAACTGCTGATATTTAACTACTTTTTAAATGTAATAAACAGCAGTTTCATGTGGTTCAACCTAATACATATTATTTGTTATTTATTACTGCATAAAAATGAGCCCCACCTTTAGGAACTGAGAACAACATACATATATGATCTCACAGTTTCTGTGAGTTGGGGATCTGTTGCCAGGGCTGTGGTTTCATCTGAGGACTCGACTGAGGGGGACCCACAGCTCGGCGTCAACACAGACTCTCTCTCCTGTAGCTGTTGGTAGGAGCTGGTGGAATGAGGGCCCAATTCTTGCTGGCTATTGGCTGGAGGCTGCCTCGAGTTCCCCACGATGCAGACTTCTCTACAGATCTGCCTCATGACAGGGAGCTGTTGCCCCAGAGTCTGAGACAGAGCCTTAGATAGTAGCCACAGTCTTTTTATGACCCAATGTTGCAGGTGACGTTTCATCTTCTCTGCCATATTCTATTTGTTAGAAGCAAGCTTTCAAGTCCTACACTCAGAGGAGGGGATTATTACATAAAGGTGTGAAAAGCAGGAGCTGGGGGGACATTGGGGTCCATCCAAGAAGTTTCCTTCTATTACATGTTGCACCCAGTGCAGAGTCTACTACACAGAACTCAAGAAATAGTTAAAAGAAGGGGCACCTGGGTGGTTCAGTCATTTGAATGTCTGACTCTCAATTTAGGCTCAGGTCATGATCTCAGGGTCCTAGATAGAGTCCTGTGTTCGGCCCCCTGCTCAGCAGGGAGTCTGCTTAGGATTCTTTCCCTCTGCCTCTCTCTTGCTCGCATGCATGCTCTTTCTCTCTCTAGTGAATAAATAAATCTTTAAAAAAAAAAAGAAATGATAAAGAGAATTAATGAAGAGGAAGAGAAACAGCACTAGATATGTTTCCATTTGCATCTTAGTTTAATTGGAATAGAATTTTTTTCTCTTGTGAAATGAAATGGATAGAATAATCTGGAATTAAATGCTGAGTGGCAGCAGCCCCAGAGAATCCCTTTCTTATGGAATGCCTTTGGCCTGCTCCTCCTTGTAACCTGGGGTCTTGTCAGTAGATTCTGGTGGTTTGGCATTTTTTTAGCCATCAGGTATTGAGAACGTACTATGTATCAGACCTTCTCTAGAGCGAGATCTCTTGTAGGCTCACAACAGTGGGGGAAAGTGAGCTGTTTTTTCCTTTTACAGGTGAGGTTCAGAGTAATGAAGTAAGGTCACTGAGACTGAGGTTGGAAGTCTGTCTGAGATGTTCAGGGAGGGGAGACTTTCAGCAGTGGTGACACCGAAGAAGTCACCGGAGTGTCCTATTGGCACCTGGGCTTCCCTTCCCAGAAAGATTCTCTTTCCAGGCCACTTACATTTGAGTTATCTTGCTGCTGATATCTCAGTCAAAACCAACTTATTTTCTGCCTGAGAGCGCGGGCCAGGTGGAACTATGTAGAGAGTGGGAGCGTGAGGTGCTTCTGGAAACTGTGGAACATTAGTGAAGAGAGAACGGGGCTGGCAGCTGGAGGATCCAGGCTTGAATTTTGACTTTTCTTCCCAACTGGGTGACCTGGGTGGGCCCCTAACCTTTCTGGCTTCATCTTTCCTCATTCCCTAAAGGCAGCAGTCATACCCATTCAAAACCTGATACTGATGGGTTTCATTGTCTGTGTAGGCCATCGTGGATGGCGGCAGCCTCCTGGCGTCTTGTGTGGATGGACTAGAAGTTTGATGGCACACTCTGCTGGAGGGGTCTGGCATTGATTAGTCATGTCTGCTGCTGGTGAGGGAGGGCAGAAGGGAGTATGTACCCCTTTGCTTCCTGTGAGGCTTAAATGTGATGATGCCTGTGAAGCTTCCTCAAAACCTGGTTGGTGCTCAATAAACACTTAATATTTTTCTTTTGGTTCCTCCTGACACAACTGATGGTTGGACTAGCCCCTCCATTGGAAATTGCTGGCCAGCTCATAGTAGATGCTCAGTAAATATCCCTGGAGTGCTGATAGAATTAGAGGTTGGTCCAGGTCTTTCCGAACCCATAGCTATGCTCGGCCCTGAGCCCCTGGACCCACAGAGCTGCCACAGGTAACTAGTCCCTAACTCCAGGGCTGCCCAAGCAAAGAGCCAGGAAAGGCATCAAAACAGCAAAGGTATTAACTTGGTGTATTTACACCCCCAAGTGCTTCGGCTGTCATCGGGAGCAGCCCCTTCATGAGATATAAGTAATTTGTGCAGGCTGATCCCAGTTTTCTCATTAATATGCAAATGAGGCATGCCAGTTGTTAGGTTAGAAGAAAGCTGTCATGTTTATTGTGACAGATTTAATGGATGTGTTTGGATTGTGCATTCAATGTGTTTTCAAGAGCATGTCTTATCTTTGTTTAGGCAGTAAATCAAAAATGTAAACAACAATTCATTAGCATCTGTCAGAAGCTCAAAGCCACATTGTTTCATTTGACAATCTTCCCAGAGGTGGGGGGAAAAACCCTATATCTGACTTATTGAAGATTAGTTAGAAATCGCGCTGGCTTTTTCTCTCTTTTTGCTCAGCAGCATGTAAGTGGTAATAGAACAGCAGCTCAGCTGGGAGAGCGGGAGGGTCATGCACAAGCGCAAGCGGGACTCAGACAGCTCCGTCCCCCATGCATCTTGCAGTGGCCTGGAGAGCTCAGGGCCTCGGCTCACTCCTCGGCCACCAGGATTTCTGGGAAGGGACCTGGTAAGAACAAAATCCCTTATAGGTACGTTGCCCCATTCTATAGAACATCGGAAGCAGCTGGCTAGAAGAAAACAGTGGAACACAGACACAAATTAAAAAATAAAAAAATGAAATTAGAGAATACAGGCAGAAGCATGTGATAAGGCTAAGGGGGGGCAGATTTGATCTGCAAGCCTCATTCTTCCACATACTATGACTTTGGCCCACAGACTTAGTGCTGAGCTTCCTGGTGGCCAAAGCAAAAAAAGGAGCATTGTAAGTTTTAAAATTTATTGTCTCAAAAAAAGAAAAAAAAAAAAAAGAAGGGCTTACTACTTTGCTAGTTATTGAGAAACAAATCTTCTCATGATATTTGGCTCTTAGCTTCATACAGCCATGTTGAGGTTGGGGGTCTCTTGGGCATCTGGCATGAGATGAGGGTCTAACATCAAAGTGTGGCACACACGGATGTCTGGCTGGCTCAGTCAGTTAAACGTCCGAGTCTTGATTTTGGCTCAGGTCATGATCTCAGGATCATGAGATCAAGCCCCTCCTCGGGCTCCACGCTCAGCTCTGAGTCAGTTTGAAATTCTCTCTCCCTCTGCCCCACCCCTAGCTCTAAATCAATCAATCAATCAATCTTTTTTTTTTTTTTTTTTTTTTTTAAAGAAAAAAGAGTGGCGCACTTCCCACCATCTTTCTTCCTTCTCTCCTGGCTTGTTGTTGGTGCTGACACTTGTCCTCCAGCACACCAGAATCTTCATTTACTTTCCAAGTCAAGCTTCTGGAAATAGTTGTCTGCCCCCTGTCGTGATTCTGTGTCCTCCCTCCTGCTGGAGACCGTACCTTCTCCCACAGCCTCCTAGGTGCTGGGCACCATGCACACCTCCTTTGTGAGGCCTGGGCCCCCTGCTGGCTGCTCCTTCCTCTGGCAAACTTCTCTTTCTTTGACCTCGCTTTCCCTGTTTCCCTGTTCCCTGGGGGCCAGCTCCCCTACCTTGGCCCTCTCGCCTCTTCCCTCCATGCCCTATGCCTTTCCTGAGGGGCCACTGGTCACCTTTGCGGAAGGCCCCCCAGCTGGGTGTCTCTTGTCTACTTCTCTCCTCTGAGTTTCAGCTCTACACAGCCAGGTGTCCACCGGGACCCACTGAGCTGGTGCCCCCTGTGCCCCAGGGTCTCCGCTAGAGTCCGGAGACTGCTGCCCTCTCCCTTGGACGCACATGCCTCCTCTGCAGCCCTAGGCCCCCGCTGTCATTAGGGCTCCAGCTGCTTACCTGGAGGGGGACGCAGCCTTTCCTGAACACTGGCCTTAGCCCCCTCAGTTCCTTCTCCATCGTGGAGCCCCAGAGATCTTTCCAAGAAGCCCATCTGAGCAGCCCCTTCCCACTTACAATAGGGCGGGAGGCTTTACAGCCCTCAGGGGTACTCTAGGTAGCCATCCTGCTCTGTGGACTCTATAGAGCGAGTCCCTTCTTCATGAGGCCCTGGTGCTCTGACTGCAACCCCCAACTTATTCTCCACCTGGGTGCAGGCTGTCCCATCTCTCTGCCTGCCACTATGCTGCCCCGCACCCCAGCCATCTGCCTTGGCCTTGCACTGTCCTCCTTGACTTTGAACCTCTGTTTGAATCTTGCCTCCACTGAGAAGCCTTCCTGGACACCTCCTCAGGCCGACTCTGCCTGCCACAGGATTGCAGCTTCATGGCCCCTTCTCTTCTAGAGGGCCGAGGACTTTCTCATGTCTTTCACTGTCTGTGCTGTAACACTGGGCCCACTGCCTGTTGCTGTGGGAGCTGAGAACAGTTTTCACAGATGAACATATGCAATCAATATGATAGGGAACACTAGCTTTGAACCTCAATTAAGCAAAATGCTATCCTCCCAAAAAGAGTTCCATTCTTCTCAGTTGTAGACCCATGCTACAAAAATATACCAAACATTCATCAATAAAACATTTTGTGGAAATTTGTTTCTTTTCATGTTATATATATCCTTGCATAATAACTTTGATTTTGCCTCTTGGCCCATAAAGCCTAAAATATTTTCTCTCTGTCCTTCATAGAATAAGTTTGCTGACCCCTGGTCTATATGATATTTAAAGAATGTGCTTTTGACTATGTCACCTAACATCTTAAGACCCTTAGCTTGTTCCTTATATTCTAAGAAAAATCCAAACCTTAGCAGGTCCAGGCCCTTGTTCCCCACTCCAGCCTCATCACAACTACCCTCTCCATCTCACTCTGCAGTCAGATCTGCTCCCAGGATGTCAAAGGCTTCCTGAGCCAACCCCAAAGCCATGCCCTCCCTGGCCGATGTGCACTCTTCCCACCTTTGCTCATGCACCTGGTCTTCTGGGAGCTTCCTCTGAGCTTCCTCTGAGCTCCTTAGATTGGAGGAAGGTGCCCCTGTTTTTCTATAGGCTGCCTCCCATCACAGCACTGGGTTCTCTCTATGGTCCTGTTGACTTGGCTTTACTCCCCAGCGGCAGTCCCAGACCCCATGGGCTCTGTGCAGGCACGACTCTGTCTGTCCCCTTCCCTGCTGCCAGGCACATGGGTGGAAATGACCAAATATTTGTTGAGTGAATGAATGAATGAATGAAGTTAAGAAGACAGGGTTCTGAAGTTGAGGACGACCCAGGCCAGCCAGGGGACTGGAACAGCAGCCAATCTTTTGGGCAAACCACAGGTCAAGTTTCCTTTCGGTGGTGGTTCAATGATTGGTAACCAGGTACTCTGAGGGTCAGCCGTTCTGATGCTGTGGGATGAACCCCCTTAGAAACAGCTTGAACTGCTTCTATCTTCTCTCCAACACAACAATGTGGTTATTGCTGCCTTGTTGTGGTCAAATGACTCTTGTCAAAGGTCAGTATTGCCTCTTTTTGAAATTAATTTTTGAAAAATGGAAGTATAGTTGACATACACCATTATATGAATTTCAGGTGTCAACATACTGATTTGACATTTATGTACATTATGAAATGCTCCCATGATAAGTGAAGTTACCATCTGTCACCACATAGTTACTGCAATATTATTACTCCCTGTGCTGTGCTTTATATCCCTGTGACTTATTTATTTAAATGCTGGAAGTTTGCACTTCTTATTCCCCTCCAGCGATTTCACCCATCCTCACCCCCTTAGCCCTCTGGCAACCACCAGTGTGTTCTCTGTACTTATGAGTTTGTTTCTGTTTGTTTGTTCGTTTTTTTGTTTTTTTTCCTGGATTCCACATGTAAGTGAAATTATGTAGTATTTGTCATTCTCTGTCTGCTTATTTCACTTAACATAATATCCTCTAGATTCATCCATGTTGCCAAGATTTCATTCTTCTTTCTATATTGTATATACACCACATTTTTATCCACTCATCTATCGACCAACACCTAGGTTCCTTCCATATCTTGGCTATTACAAATAACACTGCCATAAATACAGGGGTGCATAGATCTTTTTGAATTAGTGTTTTCATTTTCTAAGGGTAAAAGCACAGAAGTAGAATTGTTGGACCATATGGTAATTCTGTTTTTAAGTTTTTCAGGAACACCCATACTGTTTTCCACAGTGGCTGCACCAATTTATAAGCCCACCAACAGTGCATGAGGGTTCCCTTTCCTCCACGTCCTCACCACACTTGATACTTTTTGTCTTTTTGATACTAGCTATTTTGACAGGTGTGAGGTGCTATCTCACTGTGGTTTTGATTTCCATTTCCCTGATGATGTTCAGCATCTTTTCATGTTTTGGGTCAGTACCACACTGTTTTGATTACTACAGCTTTGTAGTACATCCTGAAATCTGGGATTGTGATTGTGAATCTGGGATTTGTTCTTCTTTCTCAAGATTGCTTTGGCTATTTGGAGTATTTTCTGGTTCCATACAAATTTTTAAAAAGATTTATTTATTTGTTTTAGGGAGAGATAGAGTGAGCAAGGGGTTGGGGAGGGACAGAGGGAGAGATAGAATCTCAAGCAGACTCCCTGCTGATCAGTGAGCCTGATGTGGGGCTCAATCCCATGACCTTGAGATCATGACCTGAGCCAAAACCAGGAGTCAGATGCTCAACCACCTGAGCCACCCAGACACCTCTCCCTATACATTTTAGTATTATCTGTTCTAGTTCTGTGAAAAATGCTGTTGATATGTTGGCCATCTGTATATCTTCTTTGGAAGACTGCCTAATCTAGTCCTCTGCCCATTTTTAATTGAATTGTTTGCTTTTTTATTGTTGAGTTGGATGAGTCATTTATATATTTTGGATATTAACATACTATGCTCATGGACTGGATGATATAAGATTGTTAAAATGTCCACACTACCCATGCAGACCTTGTCAACATACCAACAGTGTTTTTTACAGAACTAGAACGGGTAATACTGAAATGTGGAACCACAAAAGAGACGAAATAGCCAAAGCTATTTGAGAAAGTAGAACAAAACTGGAGGAATCACAATCCCAGATTTCGAGATACACTACAAAGTTGTAGTCATCAAAATAATATGGAACTAGCACAAAAATAGATCTATGGATCAATGGAACAGAGTGGAGAGCCCAGAAATAAAGCTGTGCTTATACGGCCAGTTAATCTACAACAAAGGAGGCAAGGATATGCAATAGGGAAAAGACAGTCTCTTCAACAAATGGTTTTGAGAAAACTGGACAGCCACAAGCAGAAGAATGAAATGGAGCCACTTTCTTACACTCGGCACAAAGATAAACTCAAAATGGATTAAAAACTTAAATGTGAGACCTGAAGCCATAAAACTCCTGAAAGAAAACGTGGGCGGTAAGCTCTTGGACATCAGTCTTAGCAAAATATTTATGGATCCATCTCCTTGCGTAAGGGCAACAAAAGCAGAAGTAAACAGCTGGCATTACGTTAAACCAAAAAGCTTTTGCACAGTGAAGGAAATCAACAAAATGAAGAGACAACCTGCTGAATGGGAGAGATATTTGCAAACGATGTCTGCTGTCGCCTCATAATTGCTGAACTCAAGGGGACCCTTCTGCTCTTGTGTCCCTACACCTGTACGTGCCGTTTCAGGCCTGCAGCCTTCTACAGTGTTCTTTGCCCTTGGCTTCTGTCCTCCTTCCTCACGGCTGCCCGCCTCCGTGGCTGCCCCTTCCCAGGCTCCCCTCCTGGGCTGGCCCTTTAAGGTTGAGCCCTTTGTGCCTGTGCCCTGAACCCATCCCTTAGCTCCCTCTGTTTAGTCCTTTGCCTCCATGCAGATGAGCCCACGTCCAGGGTCCAACCATCTCTTCTGAGGTCCAGCTGGTCTACTGAGCCTCGCATTCCTCCCGCCCTAACTCTCAGACTTGGCACCCTCCTGTCTGAGTCATTGTCCCACTGGCAGTGTCTAAAAGGCCTCTGATGCACCCCCTGCCATCCTGTGCTCCCCTTCAACCCTTAGGTCAGGGTCACCATCTCCAGAAGACCCCGAGCCCCACATTGGAGCCCTGTTTTTACCCCTGCCTGAACACTGGCCTTGCTCTTGGGGGTCCCGTGACCATCTCCCCTTGAGGCAGGGACCATAGCTTCCAGCTCCACTGCAATCTGGCCCAAGGTAGGTGGTCAGTTGGGAGCCTCCAGCTTCACTCCCCTCCACACTGCAGTGGCCTCCCCCTTCCCCCGTCTCCGACTGTCTAAAATTCCCGAGTTTCAGCCCAGGGGATGGAGGCGTAGGTGCGGCAGAGAGGGTTGTCATGTAGGCTGTAGGACCAGGGCAGGTGGCATGTACCACTCAATGTAGATGGTGTGGGCAGGGCACCATCCGCACAGGCTGGAAGGCTGGGGACACTATTTGCAAGGCTCTCACATGTTCTGAGCCCCTGGGCAGAGGTTGAAGCGGCACGAGATGCCCCAAAGGTTAAGAAGTTCCAGGGCTGCTTTCTCCCTGTGTGCCCCTGAGGTTGGCCTGCCCTCCCTGGGGAATTAGGGAGCTAGGCTGGCTTGGGCCCTGCGCCTGGCCATGGACTAAAGCAGAGGAAGCATGGGAAGCATTACTTCCTGCCCCCATCAAGATTAAAAGCAAGCTAAAGGGGTGCGTTAACCTTCCAGCGCCACTGGAAACCCAGCTCCACAGTTACAGAAAATTGAAGTATATGATGAACTTGTACTTGAGACATCGGTTCACATAAATAGAGCTACGAGCTCTAAAAATAAGTCAGCTTTTTTTTTTTTTTTTAAATAAGGTAAAGATCAACATGCCACACACCCCAAGAGGCTCCATGTCAAGCAATTAGGAAGCTGGGGAGAAAGGGGAGACGAAAATGTTTATTCACAAATCAATATATTTATCCTAAAAGGGGCTAGGGAACCCCATGGGTAAAGTCTCGTCATGCGGCTGCCCCCAGAGCCACTCGACGGCAAGGTAAGATCCGGGCCGTGAGGGGTTAAGGTATGGATTTCAACTCAAAGTTGAACGAAGACCCCTGGGTGAGCTTCTCATTGTGTCAACTAAAAATGTTTTAAAAATCAATATAACAGTGTATAAAAGGATCTTCTAAAGATTGAGTCAGCCCCATCCGCAGCAAGCAACAGAAGAGGAGAATGTTTAATCCTCTCCGGCAGGTAGCTAAAGAGGCGGGAGTATTTGGGTGGATTCCTGATGCACGTGGAGAAACTGTTTCTAAAGGGTTCTAATTGCCTCTGCAGGAACAGAGCATAAAAAGCTGGACCTTCCCATCAGCAGAGACAGTAATTGCACACTTTCCCTGACCCCAAGCAGGCCCAATCTGTACAGTATGCAGTGATAGAGAAACTACGGTAACGAAGATTCATTCAACAAACGTGAGTGAGTCAGGGGCTGGGTCCCGCACCACCCGAATGGATGGAAAGCTGACGGGGAAGGAGCTTTGCTCTCGGGGAGCTCAGACTCCGATGTGGTGGCTTTCAAACTTTTTGACTGTGCCCCTCAGAAGAAACACCTAGTCCGTGGGATCCAGGGCACGCTCACATACAGTCTGGAAAAAAATTTAAGAAGCAATATTCGCGTTCTTTTCGTGTGTTGCGCTCTATTTTCTATTCTCGCCTATTTTATTGAAAAAGAGTAAGGGCTTATTGCTACCCTCAAAATTGATTTCATGACCCACTACTAATGCACAGTGATTTGAAGTTTGAAAATTCTGATCTAGCACGAGGGCAGAAGTGAAGTGATTGAAGAGAAAAAAAGTGCCATGGGTGGGAATAGAGAGGAGGGCAGGGCTCTTCTGGCTGGGCAATCAAGGAGGACCCCAAGGTGGAGGTGGCATTCAGGCTGGGCCCTGAATGACGGATGGTGCTCGTGATTTCGACAAGTTGAGTTGTAATGAGTAGTTATATTTGTAGTAGTGTAAACATGATGTTATTAATGTAATAAACAGCATTCTTCATCCTAGCAAACCCTTGACCCGGTCAGATGTTAGCTGCTTTTTATCACTGGGGAAAACAGAGTCAGAGAGGTCAAGGATTTTGCCCAAGGACACACAGCTCCTAGACTTCAGCAGAGTCCAGTCTGAGCTTGAGTCTGGCTGGATTGCAGCCCCCTGGGACCCCCACGGCAGGAAGCGCCAGGCTGGGCTGCTTCACTTCTGGCTGATGCGGTGAGGGGAAAGCACTGACGGTACTCGGCTCTTTTCCTCTGCTTTTCCTCTCTAGCTCTTCCCATCCCCAGTGCTCCTGCTGGCGCCTCTCTATCTGATGCTCTGGGCACCTTGGGGGGCGTGTGAGGCTGTGAGCCCCTCCGAGAGAACTCAGCTCGCTCCCCAGCATCACAGTGGGGTGACACTTCTTCTGGGGGTCTCCATCAGGAGAAACAAACTTGGTAACCTCAAGCGTCCCACCCAGACTCAGATAACCACTCCTTCACCCCACCCTGAAACTTCTCATGCTCCCTGCGGACCTGACCTCCCGGTCTGGAGGAAGGTGGGAGAATCTTCCTGTTCTCTAAGTATGAGATCTGCTCTCACTTGGGAGCGAGGCTGAATCCCAGCTTCATCTGTTTGACTTCCTTTCTCTCAAGGAACTTACAATTTAATCAGGAGTCCCTAATAGTACACGCATTCTAAATTGCAATCACTTATTGCCTCTAGCCTGGGGCTTTTCTGTCTGCTGGAAATATCAGGGTTATTTCCTTCTTTTAAGAGTTTACGTTAAAAAAAACCAAACTTTACAAATAATGTTCGCTGTTTAATGTTCTCCCCTGAAATATCAATCTGCAAAAATAGAAATCCTTTTTTACAATTCATCTTAAGGATAGAGTTCCAGTTTCTTATAATGTAATGAATGTACTACAGATAATGGTCCAATAGTGCAAATGAAAGGCGCATATAATCAAAATGATAATAGCGTGTATTGTATGGCTTGTATAATAAAATCCATACCAATATGGAAATCATATCTCAAGGCAACATTCCTCTCTTTGATTTTTGTAATAATTGTACATGTAAGAGCAGGGCAGTGAGAAGTGGGGAGAACAAAGGCCTTTATGGCTTCATTAGGCAGCTGGCGTTCTGATGGTCCGGCCTGTCAACAGCCGTCCCTTAATTTCCAAGGGAAGCTTCTCCCTTTTCTGCGGAAAAGATTTACTGCGCACATCGGTGCCCTCCACAGCCCCTCCCCTTCTCTGCGAAGATTCACAATTAGACTAAATGAGCTGTGATAGCGATTTTGATCAGCACCTTCTGCCTTCTGGGCCACCAGGTCTCAGGGTTTGGGTAAGATAGGAGCCAGGCTTCTGGAAGATCTGGTGGGAAGGAAGAAGAGGCCTGGGGAGGGGCAGGGCTTATGGAGCCTCGGGATGGGACAACTGTGGCCAGTTGGGCCCTATTGTCCTGTCTCCGCATTCTTGTGTTCGGGCATAGGCCGTCCGGCCTCTTTTTACCAAGCCTTTGATGGGCGTTCTGTGTGCCAGGAACTGTGGGCACAGAGCTATGTCTGAGGGAGTCTGAGGGGAGTGGGCACAAGCCCTGTAGTGCAAGGCGTTAGCACACACAGAGGAGCTGGCATGGCCTGTTGTGCAATCTGAGGGAAGATGTCCACTCTGGGGTCTACCCTGGGTGGGTCTTGGTATGGGTACCAACTAGAGTGTGACCTTGGCATTGGCCTTGACATTTCCGGCCTCTGAGATGGCTCAGGACAGAGCTGGCCTGCAGACCCAGGTCCTCAAGGCCACATCCACTGTTTTTTCCATGGCGTCCTGGCTTGGCTTTGCCACGTGTGCATTCTGGGTAGGGAGCGGTAGAGCTGAGGGTGGGGAGTATAGGTAGAAGTTCAGAGCGGCACCCGTCAGAGCGGGCACCAACAGGGTCTCAGTGGCTGGGGGGCCTCCCTCTGTCTGTCCTGTCCTCACCTCCAGAACCTCCTCATTGGTCCCTCTTCTCTGGCTCCTGACCTCAGCGGGCCCTGGTCTGATCATCTGGGCCCCCTTGCCATGCTTCTCCTCCCAGGCTTCGGCACAGATGGGACTCTTCAGTTGATAACTGAATGTATAATTCTTTTTATATATTGTTGGGCTTACTTTGCATACACACACACACACACACACACACACACACAAAGATTTTATTTATTTATTTATTTATTTGTCAGAGAGAGAGAGAGAGAGACAGCACAAGCATGCAGAGAGGCAGGCAGAGGCAGAGAGAGAAGCAAGCTCCCCACCGAGCAGAGAGCCCGATGTGGGACTCGATCCCAGGACCCCAGGATCATGACCTGAGCCAAAGCCAGTGGCCTAACCGACTGAGCCACAAGGGCGTCCTGTTAATATATATTTTTGAGGACATTTTTGGTCCTACATTCACAGGAGCTATGGTTCTGTAGTTTTCTTTTCTTGTCATGTCTTTGATTTTGTGTTAGGATGATGTTGACCTCACAGTATGAGCTATAAAGTATTTCCTCTGCTTCTAACTTCTGAAAGAGATTACAGAGTATGTGTATAATTTCTTCCTTAGTGGTTTGATAAGAATTCACCACTGAACCCATTTAGGCCTAGTACTTTCTGTTTCTAAAGGTTATTAATTATTGATTCAATGTCTTTAATAGATACAGGGCTATCCATACTACTTATTTCTTCTTGTGTGAGTTTTGGTAGATTGTCTTTTAGGGAATTGGTCCATGTCATCTAGGTTATCAAATTTGTGGGCATAGAGTTGTGTTTATAGTATTTCTTTATTATCCTTTTAATGTCCATGGAATCTGTAGTGATGTCCCTTCTTTCATTTCTGGTATTAGTAATTTGTGTCCTTAGTCATTTTTTTTTTCTTGGTTAGCCTAGCTAAAGTCTTATCAGTTATATTGAGCTTTTTATTTTTTTTATTTTTATTTTTTAAAGATTTTATTTATTTGACAGAGAGAGAGAGAGATCACAAGTAGGCAGAGAGGCAGGCAGAGAGAGAGGGAGAAGCAGGCTCCCTGCCAAGCAGAGAGCCCGATGCGGGGCTCGATCTCAGGACTCTGAGATCATGACCTGAGCGGAAGGCAGAGGCCCAACCCACTGAGCCACCCAGGTGCCCCATATTGAGCTTTTTAAAGAATCAGCTTTTGTTTTCATTGATTTTCTCCATTGATCTCCTATTTTCAATTTTATTGATTTCTGCTCTAATTTTTATTATTTCTTTTCTTCTACTCACTGTGGATTTAATTTGCTTTTCTAGTGTCCTAAGGCAGAAGCTTAATTGATTTTAGAGCTTTCTTCTTGCTAAAGTATATGCATTCAATGCTATAAATTTCCCTCTAAACACTGCTTTCCTTGCATTCCACAAATCTTGATTAGCTGTGTTTCCATTTCTATCTAGTTAAAACTATTTTAAATTTCTCTTGAAATTTCTTTTTTGACCCATCTGTTATTTACGAGTATGTTTTTTAATCTCTGCATATTTTGGAATTTTGCAGTTATCATTCTGTTATTCCTAGTTTGATCCAGTTGTGGTCTGAGAACAGGTATTATATAATTTCTATGCATTTAAATTTGTTAAGGTGTGTTTCATGGCCCAGAATGCAATCTATCTTGATGAATGATCCAGGTAAGCTTGGGAAGAATGTGTATTCTGGGGGTGCCTGGGTGGCTCAAACAATTAAGCATTCAAATCTTGATTTTGGTTTAGGTCATGATCTCAGGGTCATGAGATTGAGCTCTGTGTCAGGCTCTGCACCAAGTGTGAGACTGCTTAAGATTCTCTCTCTCTCTCTCTATCTCCCTCTGCTCCTCCCTGCTGCTCATGCTCTTTCTCCCTCTCTTAAAAAACAACAACAACAAAAAAAACCCCCCAAAAGCCCAAGAATGTGTATTCTACTGTTGTTGAATGAAGTAGTATGGTCAATAGACATTTATTAGATTCAGTTGATTGATGGTGTTGTTGAGTTCAACTATGTCTTTATTAATTTTCTGCCTGTGGGATTTATTCATTGTGATAGAGGGGTGTTGAAGTCTCCAGCTATAATAGTGGATTAACCTATTTCTTCTTGTAGTCCTATCTGTTTTTGCCTAACATAGTTTGATGCTCTGTTGTTAGGAGCATATACATTAAGGATTGTTAAGTGCTAGAGATTTGACTCCTTTATCATTATGTAATGCCCTTGTTATCCCTGATAAATCTTTGCTTTGAAGTCTTCTCTGTCTGATATTACTATAGCTACTCCAGCTTCCTTTTGATTACCAAATAATAGACATATAGATATATGCTAATAGATATATTAGATATATACATAAGGATATAAAATTGAATACATTGTTGCTACTGTTATTTTGAATAAACTGCTATTTGTTAGGTCAATCAAGAATAAGAAAATATGTCTTAATTATACCTTCACTTATTCCTTTTTGGATGCTCTTCCTTCCTTCCTTCCTTTCTTTTTTTTTTTAAGATTTTTTTATTTATTTGACAGAGAGAGACACAGCGAGAGAGGGAACACAAGCAGGGGGAGTGAGAGAGGGAGAAGCAGGCCTCCTACCAAGCAGGGAGCCGGATGCAGGGCTCGATCCCTGGACCCCGGGATCATGACCTGAGCCAAAGGCAGATGTTTAATGACTGAGCCACCCAGGAGCCCCGTTCTTCTTTTCTTAATGTAGAACTGAGTTTCTGGTATATTATTTTCATTCTTGCTAAAAAAACCTCTTTTAACATTTCTTGCAAGGCAGGTATTTCCTCAATTTTTGTTGGTCTGCGGAAGTCTTATTTCTCCTTCATTTTTGAAGGATAATTTCACAGGGTACAGAATTCTAGGTTGGTGTTTTTTTCTCTCAACACTTAAATATTTCACTCCATTCTTTCTTGCTTGGATGGTTCTGAGGAGATGTTGGATACAATTCTTAACTTCTCTTGTCTATAGACAAGATTTTTCTCCTCTGGTTTCTTTTAGGGTCTTTTCTTTATATTTAGTTTCCTGTAATTTGAAAAATGATATGTCTAGGTGTGGGTTCTTGGCATTTTTCCTGCTCAGTGTTCTCTGAGCTTCCCACATCTGTGGTTTGGTGTCTGTGTTAGTTTGGGGGAAATTCTCAGTGATTATTGCTTCAAAGATCCCTTCTGTCCCTTTCTCTTTCTTTTCTCCTTTTGGTGTTCCCCTTGTGCATGTGCTACACCTTTGTAGTTGTCCTGTAGGTTTGGGATCTCCAGTCTTTTTTTCTCTTTGATTTTCAGTATTGGGAGTTTCTGTTGTCAGAGCTTCAAGATCAGGGGTTCTTTTCTTAGCCATGTTAAATCTACTAAGTCCATCAAAAGCACTCTTCATTTCCCTCCCAGTGTTTTTGATCTCCAGCACTGTTTTGGTTCTTTTTAGGATTTCCGTCCCTCTGCTTACATTGCCCGTCTGCTCTTGCGTGCTCTCTAACCATTGTGGCCCTTTGCATATTAATCACAGCTGTTTTAAATTCTCAGTCTGATCATCTCTGCCTGTCTGGTTGTAATGTTTCTTCTGTATTTTCAAACTATGTTGTCTTTTAGTATGCCTTATAATTTTTTTAATTCATATTTGGATGTGATGTACTGGGTAAAAGGAATTGCTCTAAATAGGTCTTTAGTAGTGCAGTGGTGGTGGGGATGGCCCTTTAGGGAGCCTGTGTTTCTGGGCTATGAACTTCATAGTGTCTCTCAGTTTGTTTTCTCCTCCCTGATTAGTTTGGGAGAGGATGGCTAGAGTGGACTGCAGTTGGGTATTTCCCTTCCTCTAGGTCAGCTCGTGTCTGATAAACCCTAGCAAATTAGGTCTGGTTAGCTAGTTCTCCTGATGGCAGGCCTTGTTAACAGTGCTCTGGCATATGTCAAAAAACTTCATTTTCCCCCTCTCCCTACTAGAAACACGAGGGGATTTTTATCTGATATTTATGGTGAGAACCTGGCAGAGCTCCTGTACAAAAAACTAACACAGAAAAAAACAAAACAAACACAAAAAACAAAACTCACGAAAGTGTGGGGTCCCTCCTATGCTCGGGCCCTTCTGGACTTCTAAACTTGGGGTCTTGTCCCCACTGAGCCTCCAGCCGTTTGTCGACGACAGCTCCTGTTTCCCTACCTGCCCTGGGTTCTGTAGCAGTTTCTGCCGCCTTTAGTTGGGATTCTCGGCACCCACCTGTCTGTCTCTCCAGTTTGGGGGTGGGGGCAGCTCTTCGTGCTATGACCTCAGTTCGCTTACACAGCTGGGAAGCATTCTGGATTGTTCAGCATGTTCAGCTTTTCGCCGGTTGTGAGGATGCAGTGGCAACTTCTAAGCTCCTTGCATGTGGCACGGGAGATCTTTTAGGTATTTGTTTATAGAGCATCATGTCTTTTTTTTTTTTTAAATTGGTAAAGTATCCATTATGAAAATTCACCACTTTTCAGTGCAGCCTTTAGGAACATTACGGACACTCACATTTAGTGAAACCACTAAACCCAGAATTCTTTTCATTCTGCAAAACTGAAACTCTGGACACGTTCAACACCAACCCTCCATGCCCCTTACCCCTCGCCTCTGGCCAGCACCGCTCTACTTTCGGTCACTCTGAATTTGACTCTTCAGGGTCCTTCATATAAGTGGAACCTACGATATTTGTCCTTCTGTGACTGGCTTCTGTCACATAGCATAATGGCCTCGAGGTTCATCCCTGTTCTAGCCTGTGCCGGAACACCATTCCTTTTTAAGGCCGAGTAATATTCTGTGGTGTATAGACGTCATATTTTGTTTATCGTTGCTCCGTCACTGAACACTTGGGTTGTCTCCACCTTTTGGTTATTGTGATTAACGCTTCTATGAACCTGGAGCTGCAAACATCTGTTGGAGACGCTGTTTTCAATTCCTCTGGGCATACGCTCACAAGTGGAATTGCTGGGTCCTCTGCAGGACCCGCCGGGCTGTTTTCCACCGGGGCTGCACCAGTTTGCATCCCCACCAGCCGTGCGTGAGGGCGCCTGTGTCTCCACGTCCTCGCCGACTCTTGGACTCTTGCTTCCTTCCTTCTCCTCCTCTTCTTCCTCCCCTTCCTCTTTGCCTTCTCCTCCCTTCTTCTTCTTCTAGAATAGCAATCCTGATGGGTGGGAAGCAAGATCTCACTGTGGTCACTTCTGGTATTTTCAGACACATTCCTGTAGCCCAGTTCCCCCATCTGGGCTGAGCCTGAGTCACTGTGTCGTCTGCATCACTGACGAGCTCCCAGGAGATGCTGCTGCTGCTGGTCGCTGGCCCACCTCTGAGTCACGAGGGCTTGGGTGGTCTCTGAGAGATGACCTCATCCCCAAACTCCTCCTGGGCCCCCTGGGACCTTACCCTGCCCTCATCTCCAAAGCGATTTCTGAGGATCATTTCCCGCATCCCTGACAAGCAACTTGGGACTGTGGCTTCTGCTGCTGTCGACACTCACAGGCTGAGGATATTTTTGTTTCATTGCCTTAAGCTTTGCTTCATTTGCCTTTTTCATTGGATGGGAAACGCCCCTCACCTGACCCTTAGCTTCCCCCAGAGTACCCAGCCCAGTGCAGAGCAGGTGATGCGTTCTCGGTGTCATTCGTCGAGGAAACGGTAACAACAGTCCTCAGCTGCGTGAAGACTTTGGGTTTTGTGGTTCACAAGCTCCTGCACGTGCTTCATTCAGGACCCGCTACTTCTCCTCCAGCGGAGCCAACCGTGCCCCTGGGCCTGCACACTGGGCGTGAACGTTCGCATGTCATCACTGCAGCAGTCTGTGAGTCATGCAGGGCAACAATTGTATGAGTTACTTGCCTGCAAGGAAGGGGAGCCTGTTATTTAGAGACGTGTCAGGTGTGTCACCCATGATATCCTTGGGGACGGTGGCAAGACTGGGATCTGTCCCCACTTCTATGGAGGAGAGTTGGGACCAGGTGCAGGAACAGGGGCTTGATCCTTCTCGCCGGGCTAGCCAGTGCTCCTGAACTCCCGTCTCTGTGGGCCTCCCTGCCAGCCGTCCTGCCTAGACTAGTCCCCAGAGGCAGACGCCTACATGGCTTCTTTCCTGTTCTTTGCGTCAAATGCCCTTACATGGGTGTGGGCGTGGGGTGCGGGGGGGCAGGGTGAGGGGAACAGCTCAGAGGACCTGATTTCTGGCCTTGGTTCCATCACTTCTGACAATGAGACCGTATACCGGGCACCGACCCACTGAGCCCTGGTTTCCTTTTCTGTAAAATGGAGCAATGCTGTCTGCCCAGCGGGGCCCAGGGGGCTGTGCTGAGCCCACACCAACAGCTCTTTGAGAAAATGCTTTGTGCGTCGTGAAGAGATGTACATGTTACACCGTATGCACATCGTGTACACTGTAAAATGGAATTGCTTTTTCATTTTTAAAATTCGGGTATTTACATAGAAACACTCTCATATGCCTGATCATTTCATTGGCTCATTTATTTGTCTTGCTGTGGTAAAAAAAGGACATGAACCCCCATGGAAGCTACCAGCTCTCTCCTCCTAGTTCTGAAACTTGACTTCCTTTGTCACCCTTACGTTTTCCAACGGCTAGCTGGGGTGGGGGCCCTCCAACAACAGGATGGCAGCTCTGAGTTAAAAGTAAATTATTCTTCTTTATTGTAGCAAGGACATTTAATTCTTTTGGTGATTTACTCTTCTTTGTAATTATAGATGTGGTGGTTTGAATGTCTTGTATACTACATTACAGATTTTTTTTTATACAATTTATCCCCATTACTGATTTAAAATTCTTCCTTTATAAGTTTTTATTCCTGTTTCTGTGACAGCGTTTAGGGACTCCGGCCGGGCCCAGTGCTTCTATGGGGGCTATTAGAGTTACTGTGTACATATATAATTAAGGAATTTCAAAACACAAATTACCACCTTTGGGGCCAATAGCCAGCGCAGTTACCATCTATCACGCCAGCTCCCAAGACAGCTCTGTGTGTGTTTGGTAAAGTAAATTAACATACAACAACTTTGCTTAAAATAATGCTCAAATTTAAGATGTATCAAGAAGCAGGAAAAACAAATAAAGGGACCCAGGGAGAGTCAGAATCACCTACTTAAATGAGGAGAAAATTCCCGTCTGGTGCCTTTCATCACCGGTAGGTCCCTGCACGAAGCTGTTGAGATACTCTGAGCCCCTCTCCACTTCCTCTGGTTTTCTGGCCAAACTTCTCTGGGGTTTGCCTCATCTCTGAGCAGACCGTGCACTTGGAAGGGACCTTTGAGCCTCATCTATGTGACATATTTTATCCTTTGGAAATGTATTATCGTAGAGACAATGGAACCGCATTTCAGAGTTTGGAAAACAGGAGGGAAATTGTTCATCACTCGAGCAGCTGAAGACAAGCCGTCTCAAATACTAGCCCGATGGGAGGCCTGCCTCTGGCTTTTATGTCCAAGCTGGGACTCTTGGCCTCAAAAGCCTGCTTCTGGTCTTGGAAGTTGGTCCCTTCCCAAAATTATAGCACTACTTTTTTTTTCCCTTCCTTTCTTTTTTTTTTGCTGCCAATAAAACCATGTTCAAGGCCAATATGAATGCTTTAAAAAATACAATTGTCCTTAGGAGCCCAGTTAACAGAAGCAGATTCTTTAAAACAGATGTGTTTGTGGTCCGATGTTGATGTGAACAGGGCACTGGCTATTCGGATGGGCGTAGAAGCTTCCCTGTCCCCTAAGAAGGAAATGAAATGAGGGTTCTTTGTATACAAAACCCCGAAGTCAACCATTGCTATGCTTTGCAGCAATAACCAGTAGTAATATTTTGGTGTGTCTTTTTAGATCAGCTCAATGTGTATTTGATACATAAAGATTAATCCTTCAAAAAGCAAACTGGACTTTATTACTTTCTGGCCCTTTTTCTCACTGACTACTTGGAACACTTGCCCAAGTCAGAGACTATCTCAGCATGTGAATTGTAATGGCTGCACAAGATTCTATCACTAGCCGAAATCACCATTTCTGTAGTCTTTTCACTACTGATGAAAATTTAGGCTCTCTGCCTGTATTCTTTCTGCTATTAAGAATGAGGCTTCAGTGCACAGCCTCGTGCACGCATCTTTGCCCACGTCTGCTATAATTTTCTTAAGATAAATTCTTAGATACAGGGATGCTGTGTCAAAGGTTATGCACATAGACATTATCATTTATTACTCTTAAAAATAGCATTTTCCTTGGTAAAAGAAGCAAATTGCTTGGAGACAAATCAGCTGCACTTGTAATATTCGTGTAGAACATCTTGGTGAGAACAGCTCGCGATGAGTGCTGGTACCAGCCCCCAATCTAGGAGCAGAAACAGAAAATGACCAAAGGACCCTGGAGTCACAGCTCCCTGGGGAGGAAATTGCCAACTGCTCCCCAAACCACAGCCTCCTCGGTGGGGAGGGCAGACAGCCAAGACTCTTTATCTGTTGAAGGTGATTCAGTCAAGATAGAGTAATAGGATTATAGAAGAAATGGCTGTTGCACAGAGCAGGTTGTAGCAGCATTGTGGCAGGTCATAGAAGGTTCCAGAAGCTTTATTTGGTTAGGCAGTTTGTGGAGTGTTGGGTTTTCCTTGAGTGGAATTCTGTGGGACACCAGTCCTAGAAAGTGAGCAGTAGTTTGGCTGCAAAGCTGTTTCTTTTCAATTCATTAGAGAACAGCTGGGTCCCCAGGTGTAACTCACGAACTGGTTTTGACAATATATTTCTTTCTGGGCTCTCACCTCAACAGGAGCCTGCAGTTTCTGCCCTCTTGGCATGCACATGTTGTAATATAATGTAATATCATATAAATTATATATAATTTATCATATAATATCATATAAATTATATATAATTTATCATATAATATCATATAAATTATATATAATATATACATTTTAAAAAGCTAGTTTGATTTGGGTTTCTGCCACTTAGACACATGATTCCTGACCACTATGTGAATTTCAATTCAATTCAGAGATCTAAATGGGACAATGTAGCCTCTGAGTCTATGTGAATGGGTTAAGTCCCCTCTTAGCACTGATGGCAGGTAGATAAATGAACCCCAGTCCTTCTCTCAAGGAACTTGTAGTCTAGGGTAGGATCCAATGTCCCACAGACAAGGGAGTGACAGGATGGATGGTCAGGGAAGGAAAAAAGATCACATTCAACTGCCAGGATAAGGACAGGATTGGTAGAGGAAGTGACATTTCTCATTTTTAAAAAGATTTTATTTATTTGAGAGAGAGTTCATAGGAGTAAGGGGAGAGCAGAAAGGGAAGAAGAGGGTGGGAGAAAAATCTCAAGCAGACTCTGCACTGAGCACAGAGTCCTATGGGATCTCATGACCCTGAGATAAAACCAAGAGTCAGATGCTTAAGTGACTGAGCCACCGGAAAATGTAACATTTCCGACAAGTCTTGGAGGATGACCAAGAATTTGACAGGTGGAATTGGCAAGTGATAGCATTTCTGATAAAGAACACAGCAGAACCAAGTGCTATGAGAGCAAGTGGGGTGCTCACCTTTAGGGAGAATCTAGGAGATAAAACTAGAAGAAAGAGTAGGGGCCTTGGATGTTGTTTGGATCCTGAATTCCAGGCTGAAATAAAAACAAGCTATCTCCTTCTGTGTTTGATGGAGTTGCTTTTATCAGACCAACAGACCCACGGAAACAACTAGAAAACTCGCACAAAATTAAATTAAAAACCCAAAGCCCTCAAAGCCTCTGTGTGAAGGCATCATAAAGCTATGAAGGTAGCCAGGATTGAGGGGGAAGGTCTGAGGATGAAGGGATCATTGAGGGAGAGTCAACATGCTTGTCCTTCTGGGTATTTTGTTGATACTCAGTTGTGACAAGAGGCTGAGTTGCTTGCTAAGAGGCAGAGAAGCTAGCAGAAATTTGGGCAATCCTGCAGGACTGGGGAAGCAAACATTAGAGGTAGAGATTGCTTAGGCAGCCAGCACTTAAGGAGTCAAGATCACAAAGAGAAGAGAACTGAACAGAAGTGAGCCCAATACTTGATGGTTCTCACCTTTTGGCATTTGCACAGGGCACAGTTACCCAGGGCAAGGGGCTAAGAATCAAAGATGTTGAACAAACAGCCAGCTATTGGCAGTTTTATGGTACTGGGGTGGGAAACGTTTGTATTCAGGAAATATGCAGGAGGAGGGGCCCTAGTAAATACTCCAGACTCTGAACTGGACACCTGGTATACACACATAGATGGGGGAAACCAGAGATTTTACAAAGACTATAATTTAGCCTCAGGTCAGCAGAAATTAATAAGATAGAAAACAAACATAGAATAAAGCCATATGTTCATTCTTCAAAAAGCCTAATAAAATCGACAACCCTCTCGCAAGACTGAGAGCACAAAGTACCAAAATCTTGACTGAAAAAAAAAAAAAGAAAGAAAACCCCAAACCACTACAGATCCTACAGATATTAATGGTAATATTATGAACAATTTTATTCTTATATGTTTGGAAATTAGCAAAACAACACTTAACTACAAATTATTCAAAAACAAATAGACAACCTGAATAGTCCTATGTTTATCAGAGAAACTTATTCTATAATTGAATTCTTCCCACAGAGAAAGCTCCAGATTCAGATGACTTCACTAGTAGATTTTTTCAAGCATTCAAGGAAGGTATAGTCAACCGGTTGCACCAAAATTTAGAAAAATAATCCCTTCCCAACTTGCTTTAGGAGGCTAGCATAATCTCACAAAAACCTGGTAAAGACATTACAAAAAAGGAAAATTATGGCTTAATTTCTCTTGTGAACATAAAAATCTTAAATAAAATATTCTAAATAGAATACAATGATACATAAAAGCTATATTGGGTTTATCCAGGAATGCAAAGTCAATATAAAATTAGTCACTGTAATCACCACACTAAGAGAATAAAGGAGAAAAACAAAACACAATAAACAAAAAGTAAAGACAAAAAGTAAAAATCGAGAATAAGAACAGGACTTCTTACATTGGATAAAAATCCTATAGTAAAGCATCATATTTAATGGTAGAATATAAACATCTTTCTCTCTGAAATAGTCTAAGTGAAAAGGATGGCCACTACCACAAGTTGTGCATTTTACTGGTGATCCTGACTAGCATAATAAGGTAAGAAAAAGAAAAAAGATGAAAAAAAAAAAAAAGAAAGAAAAAAGAAAGGAAGAAAGAAAGAAAGAAAGAAAAAAACCCATAAAATTCTTCTTATTTATAGACAATAAGATAGCATAGAAAACATAAAATAATATATAAATTATTAGAATTAATAAATTCGCCTAGCAAGATCTGGATATGGACTCTCTATATAAAAATAAAAAAAATTTTTTTTACAGCAGCAACAACAAAAAATCAAAAAATAAAACAATCACTTCCAGTAGCATCAGCCCCTTTTACCTCTACCCCACCTCATACAATTAAAAAACCCACAATGAATTTCTAGGAATTAATCTAATGAGAAATGTGTGACTCTTCCACACTGAAAAGCACAAGCTCTTACTGAAGGGAATTAAAGATGACAAATAATGAAGGTATATACCATGTTCATGGATTAGAAAATTTACCACTATAAAGATATCAAATCTTCCTCAAATTAAGTAGATTCAATACAAACTGAATCCAATTCTAGGATGATTTTTGTGGAAATTGCTGTCTGATCCTTATACTTATATGCAAGAGCCCAGAAGAGCTAAGATAATCTTAAAGAAGAGCAAAGTTAGAAAACATATATTATTAGATATCGAAACTCATTGTACAGCTACAATATTTAAGAGACCATGGCATTGGTGTAAGGATAAAAAGTTGTCTAATGAAGAGAACAAAGTCCAGAAATAGACCCATATATTTAAGATTAGTGGTTTATGTCAAAGGTGAATGGCACTGCAGTACACTAGGGGAAAAAAGTCTTTTCACCAAGAGATACTAAATCAACTGGGTATCCATACAAAAAAGAAACCTGACTCCTATCTCATACTGTGCACAAGAAACAATTCCATAGATAGGATTATACATCTAAATGTGCAAAATAACTTAATAAGGCTTCTAGAAGAAAATGTAGAGATATCTTTATGACCTTGGTTTAGGAAAATTTCTAAAACAGACACCAATAGCACTAACTATAAAGAACAGGGCTAATGAGTTGGACTACCTTAAAATTTAAGGTTTTTTGTTCACCAAAAGATACTAATAAAGGATAAAAAGTCATGTCTCAGAGCAGGAGAAGATATCTGCCATATAGATATCTGGCTAAGGACTCATATTAGAATATGAATATAAAATATTATTAAATTAATAAAATATTAATATGAATGTTAAAAACCTCACAAACCAATAAAAAGATAAACATCCCAATAGAAAAATGAGCAAAAAGACTTGAATAAATGTTCTATAATAAAACAATAAACATCCAAAAAGACTTGAATAAATGTTCTATAATAAAGCAATAAACATCCAAAAAGACTTGAATAAATGTTCTATAATAAAGCAATAAACATTTATAAAAATAAAGCAATTGACCAATAAATACCTGAAAAGTTGCTCCACCGTTATTATCACCAGGGAAATCCATTTTCAAGCCACAGTGAAAAAAACCATTTGAATAGCTAAAATTAAAAAGACTGATACTACCATGTGTTGGAGAATATGTGAAACAACTGGAATTCTTATTTACTGTTGGTGGGAATGTAAATTGGGACTTCCACTTTGGAAAACGTTTTTGGCATTATCTACTAAATTTGCAATATATACAGCCTGGGTTCCAGTGCTTTCATACCTATGTGTATGCTCAAAATAGTTAAGTACACTTAATTATCAAAAGACTTGCGTGAGAAAGTTCACCGGAGAACAATCGATAATAGCCCAAACTAGAAATACCTCAATATCCATCAACAATAGAACAGAAAATTAAATTGTGGCATATTCGTACCATGGGGCACTCTACAGTGATGAGAAAGAACAAATTATAATTATATACAACAATATAGATGACTCTTCCAAACATGATTTTGAGGGAAATAATCCATTGATTCCATTGATAGAAGGGGTCAAAAACAAGTCAAGCTAATTAGAGTGAAAGCCATGAGGAGAGTGTTGATTTTCCTGGGTGGGGGTGACTGTCAGGGGATGTCAGGAAGACTCTGGGATGCTCAGAGTGTGTTATGTCTTGATTTGGTTGGTGTGTTTTGTGAACATTTACCAAGCTGTGTACTTTTTAGCATGTGTGTCCCTCTTCATTAAAAAGTTTACTTGAAAAAACTTAATAGGGGCACTTGGGTGGCTCAGTGGGTTAAAGCCTCTGCCTTCGGCTTGGGTCATCATTCCAGAGTCCTGGGATTGAGCCTCGCATTGGGCTCTCTGCTTGGCAGGGAGCCTGCTTCCTCCCCCCCACCCCTCTGCCTGCCTCTTTGCTTGCTTGTGATCTCTGTCAAATAAATAAATTATTTTAAAAAAACCAAACTTAGTAAATGACTCCATGTATGATCATGGGAGAGGGGAGTCTGAGGGTGGGAGATGGTGCTGGAAGGGGCCGTGGGGGGACACAGAGGGCAGCCTGAAGTAGTTTCACTAGTATTGTCCTTTGGGATAGGATCTGAATTTTTGCCTTACTTCTTCTCTTGGCTGCAATATCTTAGCCAGTTTTGATGGTTTTCTGGGTCTCTCTTGAATTGGATCATGGGTTTTCAACCATGGGGCTTCATGATTGGCCTTGTAGGTCAGCAGACTCCTTGAAACTGTAAGCCTATGTGTATATGTGCTTTCGGAGAGAGGACTAGAGCTTTTTAACCAAATTCTTTAAGGCATCTGGATCCTAAAAAGATTAAGAGTTACTGAAAAGATGATCCCCAAGGCTCCTAGAGGTTTGTCTGTCAGGATTTTCTGGGCCACAGGCAAGCGAATGGCGGGCATATTTTATACTGGGTGGCATTGAACTGAAAGCCAGGGTGGAGTTAAGGTCGTCTCTGTGTCAGAGAGAGAGGGTCTGGGGGGCATTGGAAGGCAAGATCGGGCTACTCTTCTATCTGTAATCACTGGGTTATGTCATATCCGGGAACGAGCACAGAGAGGCGGGTGTGGGCTTTCTGCACCAGAGATGAGTCAGTCACTCTTCTCAGGCAAAACTGTTACAACTATGATGTCTTTTTCCTGACCGCATCTACTCAGTCCTTGGCAGTAAGAATTCTTAGTATCTATCTGTAAGGTATAGTTTTGGGGGCACCAAGAAGTTGTCACAACGGATCAAGTCATCTGTGAGCACTAGAGACAATTGGAACTGTAAGATTCTATTGCAAAAGTGCATCTTTTCTCTTAGGAAACAGGTCACACTAACCATTAACATCAGGAAGAATTAGAAGCAAATTTCTGAGGCTGGAACTTGGCCTGAGGATTGGCTGAACCCTTTCTCTCGGCTTGAGACATGAAGCAATGTGATTTTTTGGTAGGGAAAATCTCATTGTGGGTGAGAGATAAACACATTTTATTAAAGTTGATTCATGGCACCACTTTAGAAGGTTTTCCACTGCATGTTTCATGTGGTAATTTTTAACTGGAAACAGGTCTATGGGAGGAAGGGGCTGGGGAGAACTCTGGCCCGCCATTTGCAGTGTGTTGGGAGAGGTGGTCCGTACAGTGGAGGCATTGGGTTGGGGCCATGTTGCCCTCTCTCTGTGGGGGAAACTTTCATTCAGACCCTTCTCTTTCGGCACTCCAAGGGGCTCTTCCTTGAGTTTTATAAGGAAAAAAGTTTCAGAGTTTGGCTCCATAGCTTACCACACCCTCTTAATAACTGTGTGAACTAGAACAGAACACTGACTTTCTCTACATCTTGACTTCCTCAACTATAACATGACATGGATGATTCAGCAGCTCATGGCTGTTGTGACAACGTGGTAGTTGGCCACCAGGAGAGTGATCCCCAAGGGGTAGTTGGCTGTTTGCACCATGATAAAAGGCATCATGAAACAGGATCTTCAATAGAAAGGACCATGTGGGTACAGGAGGGAGTGAGTCACTTCTACAGTGGAGACTGGATTTTGATGGAAGAGACAGAGAGGAAGTGTTCAGGCAAAAGGGAAAATCTTGAAAAGGGATGTGGAAATATGGGGATACATTGGATGTTTTGGGGAAAAGGAGCTGTCTGGTGTGGCCAGAGCTGAGGGTGTGCGAAACGAACCAATGGCCATGTGGGGGTGGTAGGGTCGGATCATAGAGGTTGGGTTAAGCTGCCCTCCAGGCAAGGTGCCAAGTGTTCCGTTCACTCACTGTGACTGTCCAGACTCGTCCATATGCCAGCCATGCCTGGAGACCTGAGGGCTGATTCCTGTGGCGCCTCCTAAAGGCACCCACTGCTCTGCTCCACTGGCTGCGTTTATCCTAATGCAAAAGCAAAGACTCAATTAGACTGTGAAGGTAAATAGAAGCAAAGAAAGCCACAAAATTAAAAATATAAGGGTGGGATTGAGCTGTTAATCATATTGCAGCATTTCACAAAGAATAGGCTGAGTTTTCCAATGAAACGATGGCTCCAGCATATAAATTAATCTTTTCTATAGGAAGAAAGCAAAGTCATTAAATGTCATTGTCTTATTTTAAAAGCAGCAATATCCTGCCTGATTGCAAGTGCTTCGAGGAGGATGATTAAACAGAAACCTTATCTTCACTGCTCCAAGGAGAAAATTGAAGAAAAGTTATCCAATTATGGATGATAAAGCAGAGAAAAAAATCAGAGGAGAGGCAAACACAGGTCGGCAGGTTATAAAGAATGTGTTCCCCCCTTGACACTAGGACCTGCTCATGGTCAACACCCAGAAACACGAATAGCCATGAAAATTACTGTGTCTCTTTAACCAAAAATCCCTGTCAAGTCTTTCCATCCTTAATCCATTTCCAGGTTCCTATGATTGGTAAACAATTGCTATTTTGTCACCCATCCCTGTAGAGTAAACCACGGATTTCCAAACTTACCATGGGAATGTGGGCACGTTATTACTATTTAAAGATATATTTATTTATTAGAGAGAGAGAGTGAGAGAGAGAGCATGAGCACACAAGCAGGAGGAGCAGAGGGAGAGTGGAGAGAGAACCTTAAGCAGATTCCACACTTGACCTCAGATCCTGAGATCACGACCTGAGCCAAAACCAAGAGTCAGACGCTTAACCCACTGTGCCACCCAGGCACCCCTGGGCATATTATTTATTGTTCTTGAAACTCAGTGTCTTTATCTGTTGGCTGGGCCTGTTGGGGACCACTGGTGGGCCTATGCTGGAGTAATACTACACAGGGAGGCCGGGTTTCTTATCTTCGCACAATTGACCTTGTAGGCTTGGTAATTCTGGGCTGTAGGGGCCTGTCCTGGGCATTGCAGGATATTTAGCAGCATGGCCTGCACCCACTAGCACACCCTCTACCTCTGACCCGCAGTTGTGACATCCAAACATGTCACAAGGCATTGCTGAATATCCCTTGTGGGGCAAAGTCCCTCCTGGTTGTGAATCCTTGTGTAGGTAGAGCTTTCAGCATTGTACTTTGCTGAGCCCATACTCCACCAATAGTAGCTACAATTCTGTCTCTGGTTACTGCTGTCAGAACCATCTAACAGTTGCTTTCAAGCCTAATGCTGTTGCTAAATGTACCTAATGTGTGATGACTTGGGAATTATCCCAGATTTCTTCTCTCTTTCTCTTCTACCCCCCCCAAATCAAAGTATTAAATTTTAAACTTGAAAATCATGGTTCTGGTAAAGTGGGATTGTTTTCCTCCAAGGGATACATGTTTTTCCTGTTTTATATTAAAATTTTTAGATTCTCTATTTTCCTGGTGAATAAGATGATGGGGGGGCAGGTACCTTTTCCAAAGTGACTGTCACTTGAACCATACCTGGTAGAACACAGAATTATTGGGTAATTACCATGTACAAGGTACCATGGGGCATGGTAATACTCTATTAAGAATGTACACTTTATTAGATGCATTCACACCAATGTACATTTCAAATAAGTGTCACCCTGATTGTGCCCATATGAGAAGGGACCAAGGCTGTAGGGGACATCCAGCAAAGACAGGAACAGAACCATCTTTTCCAAATATTTACATCAGTCTAGCTAGTTGGGATTGTATTTCTTGGAGGAAGAAGAAATTTGATCACAATTATCATTTTACTTGTATAATTTCCATTTCCTTTAGACAGACACTTTATCACCAAATGAAATGGGGGAGGAAGAAAGAGTGTTTTCATTTAGGTCAATTTCCAGAAAGTATCTGTATGAGCTTTCTAGGGCTACTGCATCAAGTACCACAAACTGGGCGGCTCAAAAAAGCAGAAATTTTTTCTTTCACAGTTCTGGAGACCACACATCTGAACTCACTGTGTTGGCAGAGCTGTGCTTCTTCCAAAGTGGAGAATCCTCTCTTACCTCTTCCAGCTTCTGGTGGCCCTGGGCATTCTTGGGCTATGGCCACATGGTTTCTTCTCTGACTTCCTGTTCCGGTGGGTTGCTCCCCTGCCTCTGTGTCTCCTTTGCTGTCTCTTAAGAGGACACTCAATGGATTTAAGGCTCACCTTAATGCAGGATGATCTCATCAGGAGATCCTTACCTTAATTATATCTGCAAAGACCCTTATTCCAAACATGATCACATTCTGAGGATCTGGTGGACATATCTTTTTTTGGGGGGGGGGTGATGCAAAATTCAATCCATTAAAGCATAAGTTCACAGGTAGAGCTTTTGAAGGGTAATATGGATGGCTGATCACTATTAACACTTTGTTAAATGCCAACTCTTAGAAAATCCGGGGGTCTTTCCCCTCTCCTGGAACCTTCCGATTTCCTCTCAAGACCAAGGAACAAAGCGCAAAATGATCAGTGCACCATAGCACTTTTGGTTCACCTCTTTGTGGAGCTGTGGGTGTGAATGAGGAGCCCTCTGCTGCTGGTTACGACTCCGCTAGGAATGTCAACGCGAAACACTTCCTGCTGCTCCTTACGCCCTGCTATGTCACGGTTGGCTGGAGAGAAAAAACATTCTTCTTGAAATTCAAGCATTTCTAAACTTGCTAATGGTGGTTAATGAACTCATCAAGATGGAAACTTTAAAAATAAACAGCAAACCGTGAATCCAGGAATATAAACAGAACTTGTAGCTCGTTCTCCCTGCTCTGAGTATCAGTTGATATTATCTGTGGCTGTGGAGGCCTTTCTGTAAGCACTTCTCTCTTTGTAGGTGGTTCTGTATTGGAAATTCTCTATTATATGAAGATCTCAGTATTTTTGTGCATAAAAATGGAGGCATGTGAGCAACATGATTTTGTAGGACCTCCAGCTAAGATATTTTTTGGCATTATACAAGTTAAATTAAGATGGCATGTTAGTCAGTGCTTTCAGTTTCTCTTCAGTTCTAAATTGGTCACCACTGTTTCATCCACTCCTTTCTCCCTTCCATTCACCTACCCACTCACCACCCATCCACCCATCTGTCCACCCACTCATCCATCCATCCACCCATTCCTCCATAGCCATTTGTTCACCCACCCACCCATTACCCATTTGTCCTTGCAGTCATCCATTCATCTGTCCACTCATCCATCCATTCATACATCCCCCATCCCCCCACCCATCCATTCATCCAACCATCTGTCCATCTATCCATTCACCCATCCATCCACCCACCCATCCACCCTCTGTCCACCTATCCATCCATCCATCCATCCATCCATCCATCCATCCATCCAACTGTCCCACCCACCCACTCATCCACCCATCTGTCTATCCATCCATCCATTCACCCATCCATTCATCCACCCAT
This sequence comes from Enhydra lutris kenyoni, assembly GCF_002288905.1. NCBI lineage: Eukaryota > Metazoa > Chordata > Mammalia > Carnivora > Mustelidae > Enhydra > Enhydra lutris. Next base: position 74,305,508 of record NW_019154096.1, read on the forward strand.
CCATCCAACTGTCCATGCAGCCATGGACTGTTGGATGCATGCAGCCATGTTTCCAACCATCCATCCCTCACTCCCTTCCTCCTTCCCATTCTACCTCTCTCCTTTCTTCATCCAATGTTTCCTTTCTTCCATCCATCTGTCCATCTCTCCATCCATCTGTCCATTCCTTCCTCCTTCCATCCAAAAATCTATGGTTCATTCATGTCTCCTTCTTCCCTCTCTTCCTCTATCCAACTATCTATCCATTCATCTTCTTTCCTTCCATCCACTTACCCCTTTAGCATGCAGATTTAAGTCACCTGCTGTGTACCGTGCACAGTGGTAGTAGGTTCTGAAAATACAGTGGTGAATAAGGCAGTTGAGCAGAAGAGGCCCCAGGTTTATGTGACCTGAAGCTTACGCAGTTTGGGGGCCCCTCTTTAAAAGAATACACACTCACAAATACAAAATTGCTAGGGCTTTCCCACAGCCACTGAAGGGGTCCACGTGAGTGAGAGGCCCTGAAGCTTAAGCTTTGTTGGCTTCTTGGCAAATGCCCCTTCACAGACAACATGGCCCCGGCTGTCTTGGAGCTCAGATTCTGGTGTTACCTGATGAGGGCTGGACCTCTCTGTCAGGCAGGAATTTAGGTAAACCTGGCTTGAACCCCTAAGACCCCTATCAGTGAGAATGTGATGTCTTCTCCTTAGCTTCCTTCATGTGCCCGTCTGAATTGGCACATTGCATTTTCTTTCTTTCTCCATCACCTGTATGCAAAGCTCAATCTCCTTTTTTGGTTTCTGTTAAAGATTCATTTGCACCAAGGACTTGATGAATACAGCAACCTCAGATGTTACTAGAACACCCCATTGTGCTTTGCACAGTCTCTTGACCCCTTCTTGCATGCCTACCCCATCCTGACTCTTCTTTCCCTGCCCCATCAACAACCAACCTTACAGGGAAGCTCCACACCCCTCAGATTCCGGGGACCTTTGCTTCTGTTCCAGTTGGGTTTGTCGATTAATTTATCCCCGAAGATGGGAGTTTCCCCAAGGGAAATGTACATACTTGCCAGAGGAGATTATTTTCTCCACCTTGTTTACTGGGTTAACACCAAGGTCATTCTGTCAAGGCAAGATGGGAACAGGAAAGGGGCTCTCTGGTGCAGGCTTACCTGTTTTCCCACCTCTAAGAATGAGAACAACAGAGGTGAAGCTGTGGGATGAGAACCCTGGGGTATGTGAGGTCCCTCATGGGGTCCATGGGTGCAGCCTCAAGAGTAACGAAGGGCTTCTCATTGTAGATGCTTCCCACGCCTTGGTGTCCAAGGATGAATGCTCTTCGGACCAGCTCTTGGACTGCCTGGAGCTGTGTAATCCCTTGATCGCCTGCTGATTTCCAGTCATCATGCTCAGAAAAGTCCGATTCATCTGCACTCCGTTTTGTTGGTGTTTTGTTTCGTTTTGGTTTTGCTATTGTGCTGGAATCTTCCAACTCCACTGGGGCAGGACTCGTTCTTTGTTCGAAGCTCGCCATCATCCACAGGGCTGCGTAGCATCGTCTGTGTAGCATTATATAAATAACAGCTGAAATAACCATAGAAACTCAGCCCCTAAGTAGCTCTTTTCATCATCAAAGCATTTTGAAAATATGAACTAATTAATAAACAAGACAGAATGCCATAGTCAATAAGGATACTTTGAGCAAAGCAGCCACAGAGCTTTAGGGTGGGAGTCCTTGGCGAGTTTGCAGAGGCAGCTGGGTGGGGCTGTTCCAGTGGACACTTGACTAGCTCTGGGAGTGGGGCAGGGGGAGGGCCCGGCTGCCTCTGGGCATGTTCAGTGATTCTCTCCACTGTACCCAAGACGGGACCCCTACACCCATCTGCCCTGGCTGCCAGAACACATTTTTTTTTTCCATCTCCTGCAGCAAAAGTTTAGAGGTCCCAAATGGAGCCCCAAAGTCTGGAGTGAGTGTGATTGCCTCCAGGTTGCTCTCATACCTTATGAATCCCCAGCCCGAAACTCACCCAAGGTGCAGCTCAACCTGATCCGACCCCAGGAAGGCTGAGCTCAAGGTAGACCTGTTTCTTTTCACCTTGATTTACCCGACATCCAGTCCATTATCTTTCCAACACGCAATCTGGATCAAGCTCAAATATCTTCCAGTTGCCTGGAGTGACTGTTACTAAAAGACACATGTCTGGCTTCCGAGGTGACACATGAGGGTCACTGAGCATCTCTATACCCCAGAAGGGGATACATGGCTGATGGTTGTATAGCCAGGACATGGGGGAGGGGCTGTGATGCCCGAGTCCAGTGTTCCTCCTTCCAAAATGTACCTGTGATTCTTATATTAATACCTCATCCCAACCCCATCTGAAATTAAAAAAAAAATAACAACCATAATTTGATTACAAAGCAAGCAAACAAACAAAAAACCCCCAAATGCTGCCTCCTAAAACTCCCCAGACTTACTATGGATGCTGATTTTCGGGTGTTTGCTGTGCTGCCATACACAAGTCAAGAAATAAAAGGGACCATCAAAGTACCTAGAAACATTCAACATCGGAATCTCTAAGATCTATTTGTAGCAACCCTCAAGAAGCTACAACCTGCATTTTAAAAAAGTATTATCTCTGCAAAGAATCTTATCAGCTAGACACAAATCTGTAGTTTGTCTATTGGAGCTACTAATGGAGGTTGGGTTGACTGCACATCCGTCTCTCTAGATGTGTCCTTCAACCCCCCCACCCCTGTCCCACCAGGGGCATACACTCCACCGCAGTGGAACATAGGTCCCTCTGTCTGGACCGTCCCTATGCAGAGCCCCGTCCTTCCCTCAGTGCCCAGCTGACAGTCCACATCCTTGAGAAAGGTGTCTCTGCACTCTGCAGTCAGGGCCACTGTTCCAGCCTCTGAACCCCACAGACTCTGCCCCGCCTTCTCCCGGCACCAGCCACACCCCGTTGGGTGGGGTGACTTGCCCTTGCGCCGGGAGCTCTGGCCAGATGGGGAGCCTCCTGAGGGCTGAGCCCCCATCTTGGCCATGGTCACCACTGCTCCAGGGTCTCACATGGAGGCTCAGGATGGATGCGGCCCCGTGGGCGCTGTGGGTTGCCTGGTCCCCAACCGGATTTCTGTCTCTCTTCGCCCTCACCCACCCAGCTGGTCGCTCAGATGCTTGGGGCCATTTTGTCTCGCAGGTCCAGAGGGTGAGCTGCTGTTTCCTTGACAACCCTTCGCACGTGGGTATCTGAGGTCATGCCTGCACAAAGGACGGAGGGAGCCGGCATGCCACACTGCCACGTATGTTTTCTGCGTCCGGGTAACATCGGGAGCTTTTGTTGCCATAACATCCCAAAGCGTATTTGCTGGTGCCCCAGCTCTGGCAACTTCGGTGTCCCTGACATCTAAATGCAGTTTTAGAGGGTCTATTTATAACAATGTTTCACATCTTTCTAGAAAACTGAAGCTTGGTACCCCCCCCCTTTTTTTAAGGATTCAGAAAAGTGAAAATAGGATGATACCTCCAGGCCTTTGAGAGGTGACTAAATGAAATAGAATTCTTCGAAATGATGTTCCCAGTTTTCACGGAGAGGGGCTATTTCTGCGAGGAGCTGTGATGAAGGGGGGCAGGGGGGGCTCTCTCTGCTGCTGGTGAAGAATGCGGACTTTCCCCATCACCCCCTATCGACCCCGCGCACCTCTGACCCCTAGCTTCCCACCTCCCTGCTGGTGGCATATTCTCCTCCCTTTCTCTTTGCCCATTTATTAAAAAGTGACACCTGCAATAGCTTTAAGAATGTGTCTATGTAAAACCAACACTTTCTGAACCTGTGGTTGCAGGGATAACTCCGGAAATTATTTTTCGAGGCAGTGCCTGGCATTCTTACTTCTCCTCGACTGTGGGTTATGGGTTCGCAATCTCTGCCTATTGGTTTTCTTCAAAAGAGGAGAATTCATGGCTGTATTTATAAATTTAAATGGTGGTTCTCAAAAGGACATAAATTATGCAAATCTCCTAAGTCTTCTGATCTGAAAGTCAGCTTGGGTTCTTCCCCGTTACTCCCCTCCTGTCTCTTGGTGGTCCTCGCTCCCGCAGCGGAGCCCCCTTCTCCCTGTGAACACATCAGTGTCCCTTCTGCCCAGGGGGCTCTGTCTCCCCCCAGTTCTCAGAACGGGGCTTGGCAGAGAGTAGATATTCAGAAGCTATTTGCTAAGTGATGAGTAGACTTTGCAGAACCTGGAGTAGCCGTTGGTGGGGTAGGTGAGCAAGTGTGCTTAGTTGCTGAGACCTGTGTTCAAGTCCCCACCCCAGCTCCTCCTAGCAAAGTTCTTGGCCAAATCGCTCAACATCGAGGAGCATCAGCCTCCTCCATCTGGAAAGTGGGATATTTATACCAGGTCTGAGGTGAAGCACGATGGGATCAATGGGGAATGGCCGTGTGGGTGTTGTGTAATCTGAAAAACGCCAGGCAAAGAGGAGTAAAACTCATATAACTGAGTCCTAAATCATAGACAGAAAGTCCCTCCTTGATCCTTGCTATGTAGCAAAGCTGGGCTGGCTGAAGACAAGGAGAGTTTGTTCTGTGGTCTGGGGCTGGTCTTGGGCACTTGTACGCATAGGAGGGGCAGGAGCACCCAGCATCTCCACATGGCACAGTCAGTGCGGGACAGGTGAGCTCCGTCCACCTCCACTGAGTGTCAGTTACTTTGTGCGGGGCACTGTGCTGGGGACAGGGAGACAAGCCCGACCTCGGTCTGCCTGGGTCTCAATGGGGAAGAGACCACAAGCCGGGTTAGCACACCGCCACGACACCTCTGTGTGGCACACCTGCCTGTGTCTGTCCTATTCGTCCATGCTGGTGTCATATGGATTGTTAAAGATGTTGGCTATCACCCCACATCTAGGTGATGCCACATTCTAATAGTGTCAGGTACTTAGTGGGGAAGGGGGGCATGCTAGGCTCAGGGGACAGCAGGTAGACTGGGCAGGGTGGGAGGGGCCTCCTGAGGAGAGCACAGTGGAAGGGAGGAAAACAGACACTGTTGACTGTCAGCCAATGAGAAGGAAGGGAAGCACCGTATAAACATGTACGTACAGTAAATACGTACAGTACTGTCCCCTCACCCAGCCCCATTTGTCCATCTGTTTCTTCATCGATCCAGCAAACGTGGGTTGAGTGTCTACTACGTGCCAGGCACCATGTCCAATGCTGGTACCAAAAACCCAAGACCGTCCTCATCCTCAAGACCTCACAGTTCCATGGATGGAGATAGTCACTCATTAATCTTTGTAAAAAACTATCAGAGCTCAAAGTCAAAGGAGGTGTGTGTTGGTGGGTGAGTGATGTGGTGGCCAGGGAAGGATTTGGGGGCATTGGTGTCTTGGAAGGGGAGGATGGGCAGGATTCAGGAGGGTAGATGGGAAAGGAGGAAGGGAAGACAGTCCAGAGCAAGGTATGTGTGAGCAAGGGCATGAAGGTGGGATCTTCTGGGCACCTTTGGGGATGGGAGGGGGTGAAGTTTGCCTGGAGAGCAGGGTGCTAGGGTCTCTAAAGGGTGTGGGAGGCCATGGCTCACACTCAAGTGGGGCATCCCATGTACTGAGCCCTTTGTATCCATTACTATGCTTAACCCTTGCTCCAGCCCTAGGAAGGGAGCCATCTATCCCCCCTCCCCCACTTCACAGTTAGAACACTGAGGCACCTGCTCAAGGTCAAAGAGCTGGTAAGATCCCAGGGACTCTGATATTTAAGTCCAGGTGCTATGGACTGAATTGTACCTCGTTCCCCCCAATTCATATGGTGAAGACCTAGCTCTCAACCTGATGGTATTTGGAGATAGGGCTTGGGGGAGGTAATTAGGGTTAAATGAGGTCATGAGGGTGGGACCGCCATGATGGAATTTGTGCTCTTAGAAGAACAAGAGAGAGAGATTGCTCTCTGTCCACCATGTGAGGACACAGTGAGAAGGCGAGCCAGGAAGAGGGAAGCCAGGAACTGAATTGGGGGCGGACACCTCAATCTTGGGCTTCTTAGTCTCCCAAACTGTGAGACATAAATATCTATTGTCCAAACCGCACAGTCTGTGGCATTTTGTTACAGCAGCCTGAGCTAATACACTAGGTTTGTCTGGGCCTGCTGAGTCCTCTCATCCAATCTGGGGCCGCCCCAGGTGTGGGCCCTCGACAGGTGTCCCCAGGCTCCTTCGCTGATGACCGCCATAAAAAGTTCCATTCATCCTCTTCCTTGGGATGCACCTGGCCTTGGGGCTCCTCTGAGCCCTTGGACCACCCCCGGGCAGAGTTGAGCGTTTCTTTTTGGCAGAGCTAGGAGGCTACCCCAGGCTGCCATGTCCAGCTCCCACCCTGAGCTGGTTTCCCCTCAGGGAACACAGGGCTCTTTAAAAGAAGGCTTTCTCCTTGTTACTTTCATGCCAAGGTTATCTGCTCAAGTAGGTAGGGAGTAAATGAGGTTGTTTGGCTTATGGATACAAATAGATACTGCTTGTTTGACTTGCAAAATGAATTCCACCGTGACTGGCTCAAACTTAAGTATGCTAATGCTCAATGAACCAGTTGTCTATTTATTTCTGTTTGTGCCTGCAGACCCATTAGCAACTTTTTCTTGTTTTCTTTTAGAATATTAAACGGTACCAACATATTCTAAAAATTAGTTGATTAGCTTGTTAGGGCATATTTTAACTGCTAGCTCCTCTGAACCAAAGGAGAAAATGAAGGTAATTTTGTTTGCAAGGAATGTATGATTCGGAGCTGACTGTTGAAAGATGCGCCACGTCAACGTAATGAGGGAGTGTAATATCTTAGTTTGCATCAATATGGAAATAACCACACGCTTTGACAGACCTGATGCTGAAGGCATCACCCGCCTGCTCATTATGCATTCTGGCTCTGATTATGAAAAATAGTGTGTTTTCTTTTAAAGAGGAATCCACATTATCAATCAAACCACACCAATTATTTCCTAACGGGATCACGGTGAAATAGACACGGGGGCTTTTCAGATAGAACAGCGTCTGATAGGCAGGCCTATCTTAAAGGGTGTGATATTTTTATTTCCTGACAGTTGTTAGTATTAATTAGGAACACTAACGAAGTATTTTGTGCGGTGGCACCCAGACAACCTGCTTTCCCTGCTATCATCTGGATCTTTATTATTTTGTTTTAATGAGCCCTGTCTTAAATAGTATCAATGCCCTTCTAATGATACCTCTCATCCAGCCTGATAGTCCAATGCTTTTCTAACAGGGTTGTCATAGCAGGAAAATAAAGAAAGGAAGGGAGAGGAAGAAAAAAAAAAAAAAAGACAGCGGGAAAATCCCAGCCCGTGATGCGCAAAACCAAAACAGAGGTATGAAAACAAAATAATGCTCATTGCAACGGGAAGCTTTTCCTCGAGTGTGTGTATGTGTGTGTGTGCCCATGAGATCTCTCTGTGTGGGTAACATGGGTTTACTCACTTACAATTGCTAGAAGATTATTCACCTGCTATTTTTATTCTAACCTTGCATATAGGTTAGAAGAGAAGCCCAGGGGTCAGACCGATGGTGTCCAGGCTGCTTGAGGAAGGGGCAGGCCTTGCTCGTGTGTATTTCCAGCACGCTATTCCTGGGACCTCATGAGAGGATGTGCTTGCTGAATGGATGTTGGAAAGAAAGGAGCTTTCTCCTTTGAGTTTAAAACCTGCATCTAGACATGCTTGGAGAGCACATCCAAGCACACATTTTTCTTGAACAAAACACAAGAAGCTAGTAAGAAGCACGGTGGACACTGAGTGAGCGTGTGGGAATCAGGGAGACCTGGACATGGTTTCGATGTGACCTCGGGCACGCTGCATCTCGTTTTCAACCCGCAGTTTTCTGTACAATGAGCGGGGGTGTGGATCAGCCATCACACAGGGAAGGTGTGGGTGCCGGATGGCATTCCATCCCCGGTGGGTAATCACTCAGTAAATACTTGTTGAATGAATTGGGGAAAGATCGACACCCCTCCTGGTGCTCTTCCCCTTGGACTCCCCAGCACAGGGGCTCATCGCCTGCTGGGGCTGGGACGCTTGTGTTGTGCTCGCAGTGGAGCTGTGGGTGGTCTGGGGTGTGGGTGTGGATTTGCATGAACCTGCGTGTGCATTCCGTTGAGGCTCCAGAACGGGTAACAGAGAAAGCCCAGAGCCCTCGTTTTCACTGGGAGACGCATGCATTTGCTACGTGCAACCCCAGGCCTCTCCATCCATGGGCGCTGAACCCCATCCAGGGCTCCCACAGGGGCTGCTCCCCAACCCCATCATTCACTCTCCCACTGCGCCCCACCTAGGACTTTTGGGGTGGAGGGAGCTCTGACCTGTGAATCAGGTGGTGACACCCCTCAAACACGGATGCTCTTCACCCCGAGGGGACCCTAGGTGCGAGGATTCCCTGTTCCCCGTGGACTGTTGCTGCCTGAGGCCGGACACGGGCCAGGGCAGATCAGAAGCTCTAGGAGGTGAAGCCAGCAGGTCTGGGATCCCAGCCAGTCTGGGGGGAGAAGTAGAGATTTGTTGGGGGAAAGCTGGAGTGGAGAGCTCGAGCCTTGATGTCCTTGCACAGTGCATCTTGTGGGTCCCAGAGTTGTCTGTATTTATTCACGTTTTCACAGATGCACTTGTTCAGAATACAGAGCACCCACAATCTGCACAGAATGCATAGAATGAGACTTAGTTTCTGGTCTGTCTCTCTCTCTGGAACTTGGAGTCCACTCTATAATCCAAGTCAAAAGTGATCCCTGAATTAGAGAGACCTGGTCCAGTGCTGCCTGGGTTCTGAATATGGAGGGATCATAGACAGCTGGGGGAAATCTTGGAAGAAGTGGCACTGTTTTCATGCAATAACAAGCCTTCCCTGAGCATGTCTCTTAAGTTTCCCTAGTTGCCATAAGGCCTGGGCTGGAAGGTCTTCACTCTTAATGGAGTGTACATAATAGTGGGGGTGAGGCACAGGGCAGGTGATGAACAAGCCGATGAGTAAACAGAAAGGACACTTTGCAGAGAGCAGTAAGTTCAGAGAATGAAGATGTCCTGGGCCGTGATGAATGTGTAAAACTGGGTCCTTCGAAAAAAGGATGGCAGACACTCCAGGCAGAGTGTCATGAGGGAACAGCCTTGGAGGATGATGTGGGCATAGAAGAGTGAGAGAAGACAGGAAGGAGGCAGTGGGGCTGGAGGGAGCTTGAATGCCAGGCTCAGGAACAGACTTCTTATCCTGTGGGCAGTGGGGAGCCAAGGCAGGTCGTTGAGGAGAGGAGTGCATGGTGAGAGCCAGCTATGCTTTAGGGAGCACCGCGGAGCAGCAGCAGGTGGGATGGAAAAATCGGGGTGAGGCTGGAAGGGAAAGACTCCCCAGGAGGGTGCTGAGATGCCCAGGGGTGAAGGCGTGAGGGGGGTGAGAGAGACAACCACTGGCAGCAGCATGGGGCCATTCGAATGGGCGGGCATGGTGGCTTCCACGTGGGTAAGGATGGGACAAATGAGGCGGTGGGGGTGACAAAGGGCCCAAGGAAAGTGAATAAGGACGGAGCACTTCAGCAGCAGGATGTGTCCACCCTTCCATGGCACCTTTTTCTGATCTGACCAAGGCTTGGTGACCCCAAAGGGACAGGCGATGAATGGATGACAAGTGTTTCTCGATGGACTTATGTTCCAGGATGCAATTTCCCAGCACCCTTGCCTCCTCTGGGGCCACAACTGCACTGTGCTTGAAATAACAGCTTTTCTGGGGTGCCTGGGTGGCTCAGTCATTAAGAGTCTGTCTTTGGCTCAGGTCATGATCTCAGGGTCCTGGGACTGAGCCCTGCGTTGGGCTCCCTGCTCAGCAGGAAGCCTGCTTCTCCCTCTCCCACTCCCCCTCCTTACGTTCCCTGTCTGTCAAATAAATAAAATCTCAAAAAAAAAAAAAAAAGAAAGAAAGAAATAACAGCTTTTCCATAGGTTTGCCAGATTCAGCACAGAAAAGTACAGGATGCTCAATTACATTTGATTTTCAGGGAGGAAAGAAAGGATAGTTTTGTAGTGTAAGTATATCCCCCACAGTATTTGGGGTATACTTAAACTAAAAAGTGTTTGTTGTCTGTTTGAAATTCAAATTTACTCAATGTTCTAGTCTTTTACGTGGCAACCCTAATCTTTGGTAACAATTGATATCAAGAAGCTGTTAGTCCTGTCCTAAGAAATAATGTTTCTGTGAGTGTGTATGTGCACGTGAGAAAGAATGACAAAGAAAAAGAGAGAGAGAGAGAGAGAGAGAGAGAGGTAGGTCATGTCTTAGTTTTTGGAATGGAGACAACAATTCTGAATGAGTTGAACTTGAAGCTGTCTTGAGAGAAACCTGCTCTATCCATGGCCAGCCTGACTGGCCGGGGAAATCCAGCTCACTGGACAGTATGTTGGCTTAGAGGCTGTGGTCTCTTTGGGGTCCTTCATGGACAGGACTCCGCCATCCCCTGAGCTGCTGTCACGTGCACTCTTCTAACTGCAAGAACCCGGATGCTGATGAACGTCTGACTCCCCTGTGGCAGCTCCTCATTTGTCCCCATTGGCGTCAAGAGGACGAGGAAGCCATCTTGGCGATCCCGCATGAGGTCTCCTGTGGGCAGGCGTGTGTGATTCCTATGAATGGGAGCAGATCCGGCCGGGCAGTGGGCAGTGGGTCAGCGTCCTGGAAAAGCTGGCCCTGGGGGATAGCCACACGTTGGCAGGACCTGCCCAGCTTCATCCTCTCTGAGGTGATTCAGGCAAGAGAGCTTCTGGAAGCTTAGAGTCAGACTTGATCTGGCTGGCGTGTCCCACTGCAGAGGAGAGCAGGAAGGCAGCCTCACGGCAGGTCCCTGCCGTTGTGGGAGCTGCAGGCCAGGAAGTCTCTGGTGGGGGCCGCTGAGGGTAGACGTCTCCTGGACTGGGCAGCTCGGCTTCATGTCCCAGGGATGCCTGGATGCCAGTTCCTGGAGAAGGATTTCCTGCTGGAGACAAAAAGCCTCCTTCCACGCTGCTCTGCAAAGTTCCACAGTGCTTTCAATCACCCAGATTTGTCTTCCCCCTGCCCGACCTCCTCTGGCCTGTCTTGTGCACAAACCCACTTGTAGTTGGCGGTGGGGGGCACAGAGGGGAGAAAGTCTCCTGGAGCTCTGCTAAGCTGGGGCATGCGTTCCTAAACTGGGGGGATTTCTTTAAAAAAAAAAAAAGGTGGATGGGCATGGTCATTTCTTCCCTCAAAATTCACAAAGGCAACCCTTGAGGGCCTGACCGCAGGTAGAGTCAGAGATGGTCTTAGTCTGGGTGGTGAATTGGGCAGGGGAGAATGTGGGCTCCAGAGCCAGCCAGGCTGGGTGGGAGCCCCCCAACTCTGCTCAGGGCTCTGTGACTTTGGGACATGCACGTGACCTCGGCGTGCCTTGGTGACCTCATCTCTCCAGCCCAAGAGAACTGACTGAGAGCATGTGGGTGAGACGAGCGGCTCTCAGGGGCGCCCGGGAGCCAGAGCACCCTGCCGCGTGTCCGCGGCTGTTAAAGGGCTTTGTCCATATTGGCCCATTTAATTGTCTCAGCAGCGCTGGGGCTGTGAGTCTACCCCTTGTGCAGGTGAGGAACCTGAAGGAGAGGTGCTCACTTTCTTTCTCCTTGGGAATTATGATCTGGCAGGAGATACCGACAGCAGGCTGGTGAGCACCATCAAAGGGCTTCAAAAGGTACTGGGGAAAAGGGGGGCAGGACTCACTGAGATCAGCGGCGGTGGGAAGGTTTTGTTGGCAGTGGTGGGTTTCAGCAAGGGACCTTGAAAAATCAGAGGAACGCTGCTGGTGGAGACGGGAAGAGGGTGTCTCAGATGGAGCACAGGCAGTGGCAGAGGGCGGAGAGTTAGCATGCGTGGGAGGAATGGGGTCCCGCTGAGCTGCAGCTGGGCGCCCGATCCCTGTGCGTGCCCACGTGTGTGTGTGCATGTGCGCGCGTGTCTCTGTGTGCGTGCATCAGAGGGGCGGGGGCCGAGAGCTCCGCCGAGCCCTTTGGAGTTTCATTCTGTGGAGAGCGGTGCTATCTTCCAGGTGCAGACTCTGAACCCAGATCACCGTTTAACTCTATTATTGAATCTGTCCATCTTTTTAATAAGATGTTTTTAACGGCAGTGAAAGCCTGCCCTTTCTGATCAAGATGGACCACTGGACTTGACATTTAATGGAAAAACCGAGTCCAGGTCTGTAAGAGAATTTGAGCAAGATGGGCACACGTTCTTAACAGAGATATCCTGGAACTGGGGTGGACGGGTCTGGCCTCTGTTTCAGGGACTGCCGGTGTCTGGCGGAGTCTATCTGCAGACAGAGCCAAATCATTGCACCAACGCGGCTGGTAGCAGCACAAAGCTGGGGAGATGCCGGCTTCTCTGATAGCTTGCTGATACATCACTCCTGCTGGGCAGCTGAAAGGAATCTCTGGACACAGCTGTAACAGAAGGCCAACCTTGCTAAGTGCCCCGGGAGGTGTGTGTAAAGGGTTGTGGAGGGACCGTTGTGTCCCTTTGGGGACTTAGGGAACGGTTCTGTGGGGCAGGTGTCCCACCCCCTCTGGGTGGTCATTCTAATCGGTGAATACAGCTTGAGCAAGATTCACAGGCCGGGGCACCTGGGTGGCTCAGTGGGTTAAAGCCTCTGCCTTCGGCTCGGGTCATGATCTCAGGGTCCTGGAATCGAGCCCCGTATTGGGCTCTCTGCTCTGCAGAAGCCTGCTTCTCCCTCTCTCTCTCTGCCTACCTCTCTGCCTACTTGTGATCTCTGTCTGTCAAATAAATAAATAAATCTTTAAAAAAAAAAAGAAAAAAAAAAAGATTCACTGGCCAGACCCATGACCATCGGCCAGCAGAGGGTGGGTGCTGATGAGACTGGGGAGAGGAGGGAGGGGTTAGTAAAGGTCAGAAGCCTGGAGGGCTCCTGAGGAGGAGTGCTTGCTTAGGGGGTTGGGTCTTACAGTTCCGATCCAGGAGAAAAAGGCTTTAACACAGCCTTTCCTTGGCTCAGGATTTCTCAGCAGCCTCGAGAAAAGGGAGGAACAAGTTGGTCAGCCTGGGTGCCCAGGTTGCAAGTAACAGAAACCAACTCTGGACTTAGGCAGAATTTATTGGAGAAGTATCCCAAATCAATGGGAAGACTGGAGACCTGGCTCAGAAATAGGCAGAAACAAAGGAAGGTTTTTTGGGGGGGGGGTTGGGGGAGAATGGAAGCAGAATCATGGGAATGGCCCCATGGCAGGAATGCTGGGATCCTTTCCATTCCTGAAACAGGTCTACTGGCTCAAGATCTGTACTCAGCAAGGCCTCAGGCCCAGAGCCTAGCAGGAGTCACCTGTCTTCCTCTTGGATCAGGGAAGGCAGGGTCCTCCTGCAGTCCCACAGGAGGAGTAAATTCCCGTAAGGAGACTGGAATGCTATTAGGAGACGGAATGGGGGTGGGTGGCCCTGAGCCACACCAGAGCCTGCTAGAGATGCACACTTTCCTGGAGAGTCTGTGGCCTACCCTTGGTTGCCTAGAGTGTTGTCCTTTGCCCTTCAACGTGACCCTCAGAGTGTCACGTGTCTCATACTGGCTGGTGGCATGGTGCTCTAGGCAAGGCTGTTTAAGTGCCCCGACACTAGAGAGAGCTCATGTCCTAGGCAAAGCAGAGCCACAGCAGGGGGAGAGAGCTGTTCCCAAGCCTTCCCAGGAGCCTGTACAAAGTTTCAGCAGCTTTTAAAAAGACTTTCCCAGCATAAGTCATTATTCTACCAGGAATACATGTGCTTCATGAAAACTGCAATAAAAGCTGGGAAAATATGACAAGTTATGATAGACTGAGCCATGCAAAAATGACAAGCCATGTGATAAGATGGTATTTTGGGGTTGGGGATAGAGTTAGAGATAATTACAGTATAACTGAGCACAGCTTTCCCACCCCTCTTGCTGTGCTGCTGGGGTCTTGTGTGTATAGACTGAAGAGAAGGGGGAATCATTTGACTCTAATTTCAAGCCTTGTTCCTCTAATGGTTCCTTGTGGAATGACGTTAAATAATGATAATTATTACAGAGCCCTGTGCGTTGAGCTGCTCTTGTCAACCGCAGCTGGGGCCTGTGGGCTTTGCCATTTCTCTCTGAGATTCGTTTGTAAGGCCAGTCTACAGATGGCTGCAGATGATTTCCTCATAAACTTTGTAACTGCGGCTTGGGTAGGTGTCCCCAGAGGAACACAGATATCTTGCGTGTGGCACTGCGAGTCCACCTGGTTAGGCTTCTCGGAGCCCTGGAGAATGAGGACGGCAGAGACCAATGCACACTCAAGGCCAAGATAACAGTCCGTGGAAATGCTGTTCATTCCTTTGCTCTATCCGGTCAACTCTGTTCCACTCCAAGACTCGTGATGGCCATTTAGTGAAACCGAGCTGTGTGCTCAGTGCCATGAGCCCAGCCTGGGGCCGAAGACAGAAGGTGAAAAGGATGTGCTTCCCCCTCCAGGAGTTTGTAGAAAATAAAACCATTGGTCATAACGATGTGCGAGGCATCCTGACTAAGATGTGCCTAGCAGGCTTAGGAACTAGAGAGCGGACTCCCAGGCCAGCTTGGAGTGGACAGGAGTCTAAGAGAGGATGGCGCTTGAAGGGTAAGTAGGAGTCAGTCAGAAAGCAGGTGTCTGGTCCCGGCAGGAGAGCGCCCTGAGGCACCACCTGGAGACGCGCAGGCAGATGGCAAGTTGAGACCCGGAAAGGACTGACGCGAAGCAGGGCCATATTTTAATCTTAAAACAATTAAGCTTTTCTGAGCATAGCAATAATAAATGTTTAAAGAGAACTGTGGCTAAAATTATGGTATTCCTGTATTTTCTCCTTCTCAGTGTCCTCCTCCCTCTCCCCTCTTCAGTGGGGGGCGGGAGCTTCTTTCTGTTCATTTATCTCCCTCTCCAGAATTGGGATGAAATTGAACATATAGTTTTATATCCTTCTAGCACTTACTGATTATGTTATGAACATTTCCCCTATCATTAAATAGTTCTCACAGATATAATTTTTAATGACTTTTGCTATTTCGTCATATGGATGGACCATTGGTTTCTAAAGCATTTCTCTCTTGTGGGACATTTAGTTTGTTTTCCGTGTTTGGCCTTATAAATAAATAACAGTGCCTTCAACATCAAGAGAAATACTTTTGTCCATATTTCTGATGATTTCTTCAGGACAAATGCCAGAAGTAAAAAATATAGAACAAAAGGAAAGGGTCTGGATGCTTCTGAGGTTCTTGGTGCACATCACTCAACGCTTTCTTTAAAAAAGAGTTGAAACCAACTTCCAGGTAAAGACAGCAGATGAAAGCACTAATTTTGCGCTCCCTTCCCCCGACGACAGTAAGATTTTTTTTTTTTTTTTTAAAAGGCATAAACTTGCAAGAACATGAGAGGAGCACAGCAGCACAATCTGGGAATCTGGGAAACAGATGGACAAGTGGTAGCTGCTTTAGCAGATTTGGGAAGACTGAATCCACAGCCGGTGGGGGAGAAAAGCAGAAAAGCCATTCGACGCATATGCAGCCGGATCCTGAAAACATGCTGGAGTAGGTGGCACCAAGTGAGCCTCAGGGAAGCCGAAGTTTGTTCCAGAAACAAGTCAGATCCCTAGATTTCCTCCCATACTCTGTTGGTGGGGCATGGAGGGAGTCCCACACTCCCCTAACCTCGCATGCATTTGGACGTTATTTCTAGGGAAGGTAAAGCAATTCTGCATCAGGCCATCAGATCCTGTTAGGATGGGGTGTTTATCACACCTGATGACCTAAGTGAAGCTACGCAGGGTGGCTTCTGGGGTCCTCCCTAGGCTCCTGGGACAGGGACAGCCAAGCAGGGACCTCTAGGCTGGAGACTGAAGGAATTTCTTTATGGACTTTGTCTAGCACAGGAGGAAAGACTACTGGGCAGAACTTCCGATGTTTATACTTGACATTCCCCGCCCTTACACTCAGAATTTCTAAGCAGATTTTTAGTTCCTCGTGTTTAAGCATGTGAAGGTAACCAAGGATTACCGGGCATCTAATGAAAGCCTCTAACGTGCAAGAAAGAGGCGAAAGCAAAATGTCAGAAATGTTGGCCCCTACCTCACACTACACATAGACCAATTTGAGTTGGACCATAGTTCTAAATATAAAAGGTACAATGAATAATAAAGCTTCCAGAAAAGGACAGGGGAAGTATCATGACTTTGAAGTAGGCAAATATTTTTCTTAAACAGGACATACAGGGGTGCCTGGGTGGCTCAGTTGGTTAAGCCCATGTCGGGCTCTGTGCTCAGCAGGGAATCTGCTTGAGAGTCTCTTTCCCTCTCCCTCTGCCCCTCTTCCCCACTTCAAATAAATAAGTCTTAAAAAAAAAAAAAACCAAACAGGACACACATACACACACACACACACACACACCCCACTAATTAACAAATAAAAGATTACTTTGAGTTCACTAAAATTTAGAATTTCTGCACCTCAAAGGACTCTATCTATCATCTCTCCATCCATCTATCTATCATCATCTTTCTATTTAAAGATTATTTAGAAAGAGTACACGAGGAGGGGAAAGACAGAGGGAGAGTGAGACAAACAGAGTTACTGCTGAGCATGGAGCCTGAGATGGGGCTTGAACCCAAGACCCTGAGATCACAACCTGAGCTGAAATCAAGAGTTGGACGCTCAACCTACTGAGCCACCCAGGAGCTCCAAAGGACACATTTTAGAGAATGAAAAAGTAAGTCACAGAATGGGACTAGATATTTGCAAATACCTGCCTTTAGATGAAGGGCTTCTATCCAGGTTGTACAGAGGACTCCTACAAATGAATAATTAAAAACCCAGCCAATAAAAAAAGATGGTTTGAAGATTAAAAGTCTTCTAGAAAAAAAAAACAAAACAGAATAGGGATCAAAAGATAAAATTGAGGTATCTAACAAAAATAAAAAGAAAAGACCAGGAGATGGAAAATAAGAAAGACCAGAAAATTAGTAGACCACTTCAGAGAAGGAGGAGGAGGGAAAACAGAAAAAAAATAACAAGTGAACTGATCCAATAAAAAAAATCAAAATGAAAGGACATAGGTTTAGGTTGAAAGGGCCTCATGAATTTACCATGAATCATGATAGAGCCACATCATCAAATTCCAAGGCATTGAGAACAAACTATGAGCTATGACAGAGAGAAGAAGTAAAATAAACCCAATGCAAGAGAGTAAGTCATATTCACAGGGACAGGTGTCAGACTGGCTTTGGGCTTCTCGGCTTGGAAGCAATCCGAAAGCTCAAAGACAATGAGCAATGCTTTCATCATATGGAAGGACAATGATTTTTAACCCCAGATTCAACTCAGCTGACCTATCAGTCAAATCTGAGAGTTGAATAAACTTATTTTCATGCTTGCAAAGTCTTAGAAAATTTACATTCCATACACACATTTCTCATAAAGCTCTTAGAGTTCATAGGTTACCAAAAATAACAAAGTTAACATACAGGAAGATTGACAGACAAAAATTTGGACGAGCAATGAGAGGAGAGGTGAACGGGTCCTCTAAGATGGGGGGGTGGAAGGTGAACCCTGGCTAGGTACTGAGTGTGGAGGGCCACAGATCAGAGCAGAGAAGTTGAGACAGGAGTGCTGGGCTGTTGCCACCAAGATGCCTTGTGCTCTTTCACTCTTTTCATTTTCTGCATTAAAAAATATTTTTAAAATTGTGGCAAAATATATATAGTATAAAATTTGCCATTGTATCCATTTTTAGGCATAAATTCAGGGGCACAATTAAGTATACTTTCACAGTGTGGTGACACCATCACTACCATGTTTCCAGAATTTGTCACCACTGTAAACAGAAACTTATTTATTTGAGGGGGGAGGGGCAGAAGGAGAGGGAAAGCAGACTCCCCACTGAGTGCGGGGCCCTATGTGGGGCTCAATCTCGGGACTCCAAGATCATGACCTGAGCTGAATTCAGATCCTTGACTGACTGAGACATCCCAGAGTCCCTGTGACTCCCCCAGAAACCCTGGCTACCTCCATTCTACTTTCTGTCTATGAATTTGAGTATTCTAGGTACCTCATATAAGTGGAGGCATACAATGTTCATTTCCTTTAGATCTGGCTTATTTATTTCATTGAGCATACTGCCATCAGTTTCACCATGTTGTAGCATGTGTCAGACTTCATTCCTTTTTATGGCTGAATAATATTCCACGTGTTCCATATTTTGTGGATCCCTTCATTTGTGGCTCCCTATCCTTGGAATTCTGATGACGGCTGCACAAGTCTTTCCTGTGTTTGGCTCCTTGGGTCATGGGCTGTTGAAGTCTCTGCTGCCCGTCTGGTCTCTAAGTATTCAATTCACTTCATGGAGGTATTCTCTGACCTGTCCCTGATGGCCGGGGGTGAGTTCCGGTGAGCTCAGCAGCAGAAAACGGAGGGCAGTCCACTTCCCCAGGCTCATTCCATAATACGTGCCCACACCCACACTCTGATACCCCGACAGGGGTGAGTCCTGCTCCATGAAGCCGTCATGACTTCTCCCACTGACATCCCCGAAGAGGCTCTCACTGATTCCCAGGGAAGCTGGAGCCAGACTATAACCAGAGGCTCGGTCATCTCACCTTCCCTTGGGGACCCTTACTGAATGTGAGAGTAATGCTCTTCTGGTGCGCATGGAGTTTATGCTGCATATTTTTCAAATGAATGGCTGTTCACGCTCATTTATATCTACATAGTTGGTGGTAAATAAGAATATTTGAATATTTCACCACACAATATACATTGTTAGTATTTACTAGTCTGATGTGACATGTAAAGGTATTATTGTTTTCTTTCTTTTTTCTTTTTTAAGATTTTATTTATTTATTTGGCAGAGACAGAGAGTGAGTGTGAGCACACACAAGCAGGGGGAGCAGCAGAAGGAGAGGGAGAAGCAGCTTTCCCGCTGAGCAGGGAGCCCAATGCAGGGCTCGATCCCAGGACCCTGAGATCATGACCTGAGCCCAGTGCAGGCGCTTTAACAGACTGAACCACCAGGCTCCCCTCTTTGTTTTGATTATTAGTTGGACTGGCCATTTTTTCTTTTTTTAAAGATTTTATTTATTGATTTGACAGACAGAGATCACAAGTAGGCAGAGAGGCAGGCAGAGAGAGAGGGAAGCAGGCTCCCTGCTGAGCAGAGAGCCCGATGTGAGGCTTGATTCCAGGACCCTGGGATCACGACCTGAGCCGAAGGCAGAGGCTTTAACCCACTGAGCCACCCAGGCGCCCCAGCCATTTTTTGTTATGTTTATTTGTCACTTGTACTAATCTTTTGTTCTTCAGTCCATGTATTTTTTATTTTTCATGTTAAAAGCAATGCTGAGTGGGTAGGAACAACCTTTCAGAAGAACGATTCCCCCTTCCTTGGGTGCTCCTGCCCCATCCTTCTGGAGGAGAGGGAGACTGTCAAACACCGGTTATGCGCTTGAACCCAATGACTGTCATCAAATGCAGAGCGCTGGTTCTCTGGAAAGCCAAAGTTGCCAAAGAAGTTAATAAGCAGAAATGAGGAACTGCTGCAAAACCAGACGGAGGGTTTTCTTCTAATTGCATCCATAGGAAGCACATGGTCTCATGAAAGCAAATGCCCCACTGCTCTGGTGGCTGCACTGTGTTGGATGCCATGTGGGAGTCCCTGGAGGTGATTTAACCTACTGGCCTCCAGCACCGGACCCCCAAGAATTTGGCAATGCCCTGCTGAAGAGTGCCCAGGACAGCATCCCACCGGTGGATGGGACAGAGACCAACTTCTACCATTGTCTGACTGTTTGCCAAGGACTCAGCATCTCTAGATGTTCCTTCCCCACCCCCGCCAAGTGAATTCTCCAATTATCATCAGATGTGTTTAAAGCAAGGACATCAGAGATATAGGGACACATGCCAAGGTTTGTGTCACATTGTTAATAACTGATCGTAACTTACGTGTCCAGTGGGGAAATGGTTACGCTATGTCCCAACCACTTGAAGGAATATCCTACACTTGTTAAAATTAGGTTTCCTGGGAATTTGTAATAAGATAGAAACGTGCTTATAGTGTGTTGGCAAATGAAAACAGGGCACACTACTGCATTCCTGTATTATTGCACCCACATAAAAGAAAGAAGCTATACACTGGAAAAAAATGTCCTGGAAGGAATTGCAATGAAATGGTATACTGGTTGTTCCCTAGGGAGTGGAACTATAGGTGAGAACCCCTGCCCCATTCCTTTTATGTCCTTAATTGTCTCTTACGAGAAGATGACTACTTTTATGATGGAGATCACTTATTAGAAAGAAGAAATGGGCAGATGCTCCTGATCCTGCCTCCAAAAACTGCCTCAACTGCCCAGCCCAGTTCTGTCTTCCCGTCCCTGTGGTGCAGACCCATCTGAGAGCAGATGTCAGTTCCTTTCCTTTGTTTCTGTTCCCTGCTCAGACACCAATCAATCAGCAATGCCTGGAGCACGTGATCGCTCTTCCTGAGGAACCACACCCTTGGTGGTGGCATTCAAAAGACTAGGAGCGTTTTCAGAAATGAAAATTATTCTCAAGGAGTGCAACCAGCCAACTGAGGATTCTTGAATTCTGTAAAAAAGAGGCAGATCTGACATTGCAACTTGCCTCTGTGCTTAAAACCAGACCAGGTTAGGGCGTCAGATGCATGGATTCTCTCACTCTGCCGGGAAGAGGCTGAATTAGCACCTTCTTTCTAGAAAATGATCCAGTGACCTTCCAGAAAAGCCTTATGAAGTCTGTATATCCTTTGATGGCACGATTCTGCAAATTGGGATTTTTTTCTAAGGAAAGAATCCTGAATACTTATAAAAATGGAGTTGTAAATGTGTCCATCATAGTAGAGCTTGTAATAATGAAATAATTGAAAATGACAAAAAGGAAGCTGGCTCAAAAAATTATGGTACATTTATGTAACTGTATTATGTTTTGGAAGAACATTGAATGAAATGAAGTTATTCAAATACGTTGTTCTATAAAGTAATCGATGATAGAGTGGTATATAATTTTACACTGAAATACACATGTGCTAATTAAAAATAATGGAAAAATAGGGGCACCTGGGTGGCTCAGTTGGTTAAGCGCCTGACTCTTGATGTCAGCTCAGGTCTTCTTCTCATGGTCGTGAGTTCAAGCTCTGTGTTGGGTTCCCCACTAGGCATAGAGCCTACTTAAAAAATAATGGAAAATTATACACGAAATTGGTAACTATAACTCTCCTCTGGATGGCAAAATTAGGGGTGATTTATTTACATTTTCACTGATAGGCTCCTTCATTCATCCAACCAGCACATGTCACCGATCTTGCTCCGCAGTTGGTGAGGTGGGGCCTGGGTGAGGCGTGTCCAGAACGAGGTCTGTGGCGCTGCCTGGGAGCTGCTCAGAGCAGGGGCCCCAGGCACACTGAGAATCCCTCAGAGCCCCAGAGGGAATGAGCTAGACCTCAAGGAATGATTGGTACACTAGACTGGCCAATGCCAGGAGGTCTTTTAGGTGGATCACTGCTTACGCTAAAGGGATTGGAGAGAAGGAAGACCTTGTTCTGGACTTCTTAAAAAAGTGCCCTGAAAACTTTTAAGTTGCATTTTTTCAGTCCCATCCCTTCACGCATCTAACCATCCATGCGTCCACCCACCATCCCTCCGTCTACCTACCCACCCGTCCAGCCGCTCGTGCATACACTTATCTAGGGAGATTAGTCCGCTCGTCTGTTCACCTCTCACCCGTCCATCATCCCTGCACCCACTGACCCGTCTACCAGCCCATACGTCTATTCCTCCCTCCAAATTTATTTGCTCACGTAACTATCCATCTGCCCGTCCATTCGCTCGCATGAACACTCACGCACCCGGCCAGACATTCACCACCCACCTCACCATCTCCTCATCCACACTCACACGCATCCATTCTCCATCTATCTATCCATCCATCCTTCTGTTTCTTCATTCCCGAAGTGCTGACTGGGTATCTACAACCTCCAGACCCTGCACTTGAATGGTGCCAAGAAAAGGGCACAGCCCCCACCCCCTCAGGGAGTTCACAGACTAAGTTGCCTCCATTGCTCACACAAATAAGGACTGTTGGCAGCTTTGGTGTGGCCTGGTAACCACGTGGCAACCTGGGGTCCTCCACCCAGCTTTTTAGGGGATGTGCAGAGGGCTCTGGATAAGAGATTCTGTGGAAACATGGGAAAGAAACTTCCTGGGAGGTGAAAGCATTTGAAAGTGTCCCCTGACACTTGGAGGCCAGAAGGGTTTGTGCTGGGACCTGGACTCTTCCCTCAGATGGCTGTGGGTATGCCTGGGGAGGCCATATAAAGCCCTTGTGCCCAAGCAGAGAAGCAGAAGAGTTTCTGCCCTCCTGGGCCATGATCTGCACCATGGAGGCTAACATGGTCTGGAGACCAGACGATTATTCCAGGAGTGTTCTGGGTAATGTTAGACCTCTAGCACCCTTGGTAGCTCCAGGAAGGGGGTGGAACTCCCAAAATAACTGAAATTGAATCACGGGCCAACCTGATCCATAGGCTGTGACGAAATTAAATTTCACTCAGAAAAAGAAAAGATTGACATTTCTTGAGTTTTGTTCTATGGACTTCTACCACCTACACTTGTTTTTCAGACATCTTTCTCAATCTAGGGAGTGGTTAAAACAGAGACCTAAATGTGTGGATATTTAACATTTTAGTAGGCCTGCAAAATTCCTTTCCAAAGAGGCAAGCAGCTCGCACTCCCACCAGCTTCCCTAAGTCCTTGTCGCGCTGGTTGTTACCAACATTTCTAAGTATTGACTCGGGGATGGGTTAAAACTCCTGATTTTAATGCGTATTTCTCTGCATACTATTGAGGCTGAACATCGTTTCATGTTTATTGCTCATTTGCACCTTTTCTTTTGTGACCCGATTGTTATAATTACAAACATTTTCCTATAGACTCTCTCCATTTTTTTGTATGTCTCTGGGAAGTCTTTCTCAGTTATGACATTTGGAATTAGATGTCTGGTGCCTTGGTACCTGCAGTTAGCTGAAGCCTCTATCAGAACATTTGGTTTGGTTTTGTATATGGGAAATTCATGAATTTGTTCATTTCATTTCCTGCTTCCTTCCTCAAAAGATTGTGGGCTGCGTTGTGTGTGGTGTTTATCTGTGTCTTCCACAAGACTGAACTTAAAGGCAGAGAGTGTGACCTATTTAACTTATGCTTGTGCTTTCCGGTATCTACCCAAGAACTCTGAATGGGGGTCTCAAAGAATTTCCCTGGACATTATTTATTAATCATAAAGGTTGTTCAGAAGTGCCTGTTATGGTAGAGAAATTCTGCAGAAAGTGCCTTAACCAAGTGATCAGAGCCAATGTCTCCAATAAGGGGATGAACATGTGTATTTACAACCGTTGTCACTGATATGGAGGTTTTGCTCAATACGCATGGTCTGAATCTAACAACACATCCAACAACTTTCAATCAGAGAACAGGGTACAAAACAACCAGCCTGTTCCCTTCGAAGCTGTGTCACAGAAGGCAGACAGGTCGCAGATGCGGTCAAGGTTAATGGTAACCAGAGTCATGATAGTTAATGCAACACGTACCTGTGGGTTGAAGCTTGAGTTAGAAACACGTTGCTCTAGAAGACATTCTCAGGACAATAGGGGATTTGGGTATGGATTCTATGATGACAGTATTGTGTCAAGGTAAACTTTCCTGAATTTGATAGTTATACTGTGGTTACGTAAAAGGATGTCTTTGTTCTTTTTTTTTTTTTTTAAAGATTTTATTTATTTGACACAGAGAGAGAGAGATCACAAGTAGGCAGAGTGGCAGGCAGAGAGAGAGAGGAGGAAGCAGGCTCCCCACCAAGGAGAGCGCCTGACGCGGGGCTCGATCCCAGGACCCTGGGATCATGACCTGAGCCGAGGGCAGAGGCTTTAACCCACTGAGGCACCCAGGCGCCCCAGGATGTCTTTGTTCTTATGAAATCTATGCAGAAGTGCTTAGGGGTGACAGGTCATGGTTCTGCAACTTATTCTCAATTAGTTCGGCAAAAAAAAAAATTTCCATAACACATGTGATGGGGAGAGAGAACGGGAGAGACTGCGCACGTGCATGCAAATGTGCCTAAGTCGAGGAATACGAGCATGCTGGTAAAGGGTGAATGAGTGCTTATCACGGCACTTATGCAACTGTTGGTTTTTTTTTTTTTAAATAGGTTTGGGATTTCCAAAATAAGATGTTATTTCTTATGTTGGGCAAGACAACCAACACCCCTCTCAGGTTGTACTGATGTCAGATGTCTTTTCTGGAATGTCCCTGGGGTTGGGGGCAGGGTTTTAGCACGTGCCAGGGGTATTATCTGTGACATTAATGGAAGTTTCTAGTAACTTCCTTGCATCAACTTTCATGAGCTTCATAGGGAAATGGAGTTTAGAATGCTTTCTAATTCTTCTTTACTATCATCTCATTTACTCAACCCAGCACTGATTGATCTAAAACCGAACTCAACCACGGAGCTGCTATTTAAAGAGAAGTAGACATTTGGCCATTTTCCAGATCGGATGAGCTCAGGAGGCCATTCCAGAAGACAATGTCCCGACACTTAGATTTGTGTCATGTACTGGTTCTGTTTTCAGTTACTCACAAATGTAACTCACAGACGTAACGCGCAGTAACTCGGGGTTACTTATAGAGGTCTCTGCTGATCAAATTAACGGAATAATTCCTCTCTTCTTCACCCCCAGGTTTGCAGATACGCTCCACGGAAAGCTTTTGCTTGCCAGACATGGAATTAAGATTAATGGAAGGAGTGCGATTTACAGTGGCACCGTAGCAGTGGGCGACCGGCAGGTGACAGGTGACAGATGAAGAAGCAGAAAATCCAGAATCCTCGTGCATCTGACCGCGGCATAAATTGGATACTCTTTGGGAACATAGCACTTTCGCAGCAACATTTTCTTGGGTTAGCAGGGCTGTTTTTAAAACCAAGACACTCTGTCTCCCTCCTAAGCACTCGGAAGAACGGACTGGAATGGAAGACCACTTCTCCTCACAGCCAGGAGGGCTGGGGCTACTGGGTGGAGAGAGGAACAGGACCAAGGGGCAGAGCTCAGTGGGGCTGGGGCTGCTGATCTCCTGGCAGGAAGGAACCGTTCGGGAGGTTGAGTTGGCATGAGACCAGCAAGGACCTGGGGGTGATGGTGAGGACAACGGGAGGTGGCAGGGAAGGAGCCGGAACAAGTGGCCTGCCGGGTCCCCAGGCAGTGCTGCCGCATTTGGCTGGCGCTGGGCTCAGCTCTGTGGGTGTTCTAGGTCCTGGGGGCTGATGAAGAAAACATGGGGGCTTTTGAGAGGAAAAGCCAAAGATGAATACAGGGGAAAGGCTGGTTCATAAGAAGCCGAGTAAATGGTCTGGAGCATGGAATTATTTAGTCTGTAGAGGAGCCGAGTGTGGGGTTTGGTTGGATAAACTGCTACCGTGAGCCACACCTGTTCAGATATGGGAGAACAAAAGTGAACATTTTGGGGACAGAGAGGGGGGCACTGATGAAGTCCCTCCCGTGTCAAGGGCAGACTTGATCAGTGGCTCCAGACGTGGATTTCACAGGCTAGTGTGACCAGGAGCACAAAATGTTAGGCGCTGACCTTGAGTTGACAACTTGCTATTTCTTCGAGTCAGGAAGACATTGACAAATCGCAAACTCACCCTCTCCAATCCCCATTCTTTCAGAAAACGGGAATTTCCACCACCATGAAACAGGAAGGCCTGAACCTCAGAAGGGAGGACAGTGCTCTAGGCTGAATATATTTAGTTCAGCAGGAGAACATTTCCGTTTCTCCTTTTGTTTCAAACCAATGCAAACTTCGCCCAGTGTGACAGATGCCCTAGCCTTGTGGCCACCTCGACTCACAGCCTGGGAGCCCCTGGCTTTGAATGGGGCAATTAACCAGAGGGCCCCAAGACTCTCACCTGTTAGATTCTGCAGCCACAGAGAGCCCTGGCCTTCTAATTAGCAGGAACAGGGATGCCTTTGTCACGAGCTAACAAAGGGACTGAGGTGATTGGAGGCAGGTGACTCCTGCACTTAACGTGGTGATTTGATTTGTGACCTTTAGTCTCCATTTTAAGTAGAAGAATGAACAACTATAATTGTGTACTGTGTTATTTTTTTCTGTATTTAACCTTCAACATTACCTCCAGGCGAATGCCTGATCTTCCCTGGCCCCGGGAGAGGGCTACCTTGTTTACACATTTAATTCTCCCTTCTCCTCTCCCTCCCTGAGCTGACATTTTCAGGGGAAGTGGAAGAAGGGACCTAAGTGTAGGGAAATTGTGAAGTTTCTGTTTTTTGACTCTGAGCTGAAGACTTTCTCTCCTGTCTCGGAGGATTAGAGCTATCCAGTTGGAACTATTTCAAAATTCTGGCCCCATATCTTTTAAGCAAATGTTAGGGGCACATTGGGGCTGATCTCCCCCCCCCACCCCCACCCCAAACACACACTCATGCCAGCCCCTCGCTCCATGCAGCAGCAAGTTGTGTGAGGAACTGAACCAGATCAAGGGCGGGTGACACCTGCCGAAAGGTATCCCCTTCCCCCTTGTCAGTGACTGAGGACTCCATTCTGGCTATTGAGACTTGAGTTTTTCTCTGATTGTTCCTGAGAAAGTTCTTCCTTCCCTGGAAGAGAGCCAGGACTTTTTTCCC
Source organism: Enhydra lutris kenyoni (assembly GCF_002288905.1). Taxonomy (NCBI): domain Eukaryota; kingdom Metazoa; phylum Chordata; class Mammalia; order Carnivora; family Mustelidae; genus Enhydra; species Enhydra lutris. The sequence goes on from NW_019154096.1 coordinate 74,332,263, forward strand.
CTGAAGGTGAGCAAAGAAGTTGCTTACAGTCAGGAGTGAGCCAGCTTGAGGAGGAAATCCATGAAGCAGCTGTGGACAGAGAGATGGGAAGGTGCTGGGTATTGGTGACATGCGGCTGCCTGGGTAGCCAGACCTGAAGTCCTATTTACCTTGATTCTGGTGTTTTGTGACCCTGTGACTTTAGTTTGTGCAAGTAGTTGTTGTTGTTGTTGTTGTGTTTTGTTTTGTAGCCAAAAGCCTCCTGACACCACACCCGCCTGACTTCTTTCCACTGGTTTAGCTTGAACGGACCTTCTGCTGCTCATGAATTCCTCCACATCTTTTCTGTCCTTCTCTGGGCACTTGTGTGTCTGCCCAGAACTGTTGAAAAAATTGATAAGGGACTCGTCCCTTTTCCTTCCCGGGCATCCCAATTTCTTCTCCCCTATTCAGATGGTCTGAGCTCCACCTCCTCCAAGACCCAGTCAAATATCACTTCTCTGAAGAGTCTTCCCGAATCCCAAGAGGAGGGCATTCACACCCGCCTTGATAACTCCATGGCGCAGGGATGAAGAGGACCACAAGGCAGGCAGCTTCCTAAAACCAGGACATGGTTTTAGCTGTGTGTGACGAAGACCTAACACCAGTGGCTTAACCGAGATGTGTGTTTATTCGCATGTACGTCAGGGTCTGAGCAGGAATGTGGCTCCGCTCCATGGAGTCATCTGGCTATGAGCTCTTTCTCTCCTGTGGCTCCACAGGAGCCCCTGGTATGTTGCCTTTATCTCCACTGTCTGAGATATTTGACCACCGTGTCCTTGTTTCGGCCAGTAGAGGGGACAAAGGAAAAGTGGAGGGCCTGTCCCTTTCTTTTAAGGATGCAACTTTACTTCTAATCATGTTCTCTTGACCAGAACTTAAATAGCCTCAGGAAGCTGCAGAGGAGTCTGGGAAGTGTAGTTTTTATATTCTTGGTGGTTGTGTGTCCAGGGAAAAGTTTGATGACAGTGGAAGTGGGAGGGATGAGGTAGAGGAATGACTCCCGGTTTCTATAAAATATCATTGGTATCAATGCAGATTAGTACTAGAGAAAGCCAGTGCAATGGAAAAATTCTTGCTTGTGCCAACCCAGCGAGTGATTTCTGCATCTGGTCCAAGCAAGGTCCGCAGAGGACCTTGGCCACACCCTCTATGTGAGACCCACCAGGGACAGCTACACGGACCACGCAGTCTCAGGACACCAATATCCTGAATCCATAATACGGCGTGGCCTGGGTCCATTTACTGTGAATGAGGCATCGCCCCCATTATCTCCATCTTACACAGTCTAATACGGCCCCGCTCCCTCAACATGACTTGCCCAGTTTGGTAAATCACAGAACCAGACAGAAATGCCAACAGGCGCAACAGCAATGTAAGAAATGTCCTGCTGGCAGCAAAGCCTGGACAAGAACTTTCCAGTGCGTGTGGAATGAGACTTCTTGGCTATCTCCATGCCCAACACCTCTATGCTTAGCACACATGAGGGGCTAATGTTCTCCATCTTGGGGTCTCAAAAGCCTGCTGAAGGAAAGGCTGGGCCAAATGGCCTCTAACATTATGCTCAGAAATGCAAGGAGTTGCTTCTTTCAACCGTAAAGAAAGGCTACCCTGTTCTTATTCAGAGAAAAAGAACTTCCTCTCTCTCCAACTGTTAAATATTTAAAATGTGTTGTTTTGAAGGAGGGGCCAAAGAACGAATTAGCCGGCACCAGGTAAGCCACGTGACTTTACTGGATCCTGATAGACTCTGAGTTTTCATTATTTGTTAGTAAACATGCCTGCCCCGCCTCCCCCGGACTTTAAGATCCTTGTGGCCAAGAATGCCTGAACTCACAGTATCCCCAGCTAATGGGGGATGTATGTAAAGCCCTGAGCAGGCAGAACACTGGTCTAGGCAGATCAGCTATAGGATCTGGATGAAGATTTCTGTTGGAGAAGGACAGTCATCTTATGGAAATCCACAGCCCACATTTGAGTTCCAGAGGCCCTGAGAAAGCTTGCTGTAAATAACCCAGTTTAACTTTGTTCCCTCCAGTGTGTCCAAATGTACACTATCACCCCTCTTTGGGGTTATATTTAAAAATTATTGCTGTGTTGTATTTCAGGCCATGTTAGGCATGGAACACAGCTGAAATACCCTGGGACCATCACCCTGTGTTCAATTTTACCATTTTTATCATACTACTTCAGAGTTTTTAAAAAAATACAGCATCCTTTTTCATGTAATGCTTTTGAGGTCGTAAGGAACCTACAGTGGGAAATGCTGGCCCAACAAGTGGGCTCCCCCACAGTCACCTCCACATCACTGCTAATGAGCCCTCCTGGAGCTCCGCCATGACACCACCATCTTTCCTCTCAACACCCTCATTGGCTCCCCAGGCTTCCCAAGGAAAGTCTCCACTTCTGTTCAGTCAGGGTCTTAATTCTCCAACCTCAAGAGGCGTTTTCTGAGCTGGGGAGTCCTTCTCATGGACGGTGTGCACACTGTTGCTCAGAAGCACACAGTTCACAGCCTTCCTTTTCCCTCTCCCTGGCCTTTCTTTCTTTGTCTCTAGAAAGTCTATCCTTTACTAAGCCCTGCTCAGAGACTACCTCCTTCGTGATGCTTTACTGGATCACCCTGGCCTCTGCGTTTCCAGAGGCTGATTTCTATCACTTCTCTGCAGATACTTGGGGGGTTACGGGTTTTTCAGTCACTGCTGTATTCAAGCCTTTTGAGACAAAGACTGTTTCCTACAACTGTATCTTCTGTGGCTCTTGGTACATGGTTGTGGCCTTGACAGAGGGTGACTGAATGAATGAATGAGGGAATAAGTGAGTATAGTAGGGATCCCCTTGGGATGGTCTAGAGGGTTAGAATTTGGAGCATGGGGTGGAAAAAAACCCAGAATGCCCACCAAAACAGTGGTTCAGGAAACTTTAGCTCCCGCAGGTGTTTCAGCCTAGGAAACTGAAGGAACGGTGGCCCCTGCTGGCAAGAGGACCACCAGCAGGAGCATGGCCTGGCTGGGTGGAGGGTGCAAGGCCAGCCCTGGGCTCATCATGGTGCAGTGAGAATAGGGAGTCAGAGAGGGAAGGGTTAATTTGGAAGGGGATGCCCTGAATGAAGTGGCAGCTAGAGCCTTCTGAACCCAGCCCATTCTGCGCCACTGGGCTCATGTTGGGGGCTACCGTTTTGGATGAGGTCAGCAGCCACAGCTTTCCTGATCTCCCTAGAAGTGCAGATGTACATGACACCTTCCAAGGCAGACCTAAGTGACCAGAGCTGTTGCAAAAGTTAAGTGTAGAATTGTCGTATGACTCTGCAATTCTGTTCTGAGTTGCATACCCCAAAGAATGGAAAACTGGTTTCAAAAGAAAATTTGTACACCATGTTCAGAGGAGCACTATCACACTAGTCTAAAGGTAGAAACAGCCCAAATATCCATTGACGGATGGATAAAAAAATGTGATCTATCCACACACTGGAATATTATTCAACCATTAAAAAGGACTGAAGTCCTGACACGCACCACAACATGGATGAACCTTGGAAACATTATGTCAAGTGAAATAAACCAGACACAAAAGACCACGTGTATGATTCCACGTAAATGAAATTTTCCAAATTGGTAAACCCACAGAAACACAGTAAATTCATGGTTGCACAAGGGTAAGGGAGATGACAAGATGGAGAATAACCACTTAAGGAGCACTGAATGTCCTTTGGGGATGATGAAAATGTTCTGGTACAGGTAGAGGGGGTAGATGTACAATTCTGTTAATGTACTAAACGCCACTGAACTGTATACTTTAAAATATTTCCTTTTATGTTCCGTGAATTTCACCTCAATTAAAAAAAATAAAAAATTAGTGAGAAGGAGGTAGAATTTGGGAATCCTGGCCTGGGGATGATAATGGCTCCTGTCAAGAGAGCACTGGGGAAGAGAAGTGGCCACGGATCTGGAATGGTCTGGGGAACCCAAATGGGAAGCCCAGGATTGGCCAGAGAATTAGGAGAATGCTGGGGTTCAGGGCCCCGGAGCTGGGAAATGGAGTATAAGTGGGACACAGATGGCCAGCAGCACTCAGCCAGGTAGAACAGTGGAAGAAAGAGAAGCTGTAGAAAAGGTCACTTGGTTGAATCATCCAACATATATTTACCGAGCTCCTGTGGTATGCCAGGCTCCATGCTGGTTATGGGGATTTCAGTGTTTTTTGAGGAAGTGGTTTCAGTGGAAGGTTGGGGAGGGAATCCAGGTCTTAAGAGTTTCAGGTGGGGATGTGCAGAGGGGAAATGGAAGCACCAGACACAGAGGGACAAGAGACTGGAGGGTCGAACTGGACAGGGCCTCAGGATCTAGTGAGAATGTCCATACAAGAAGGTGGATGAGAGAATCATTGACAATGGAGGGGAAAGAGCCCCAAAGAGGAGGAGAATGAAGGAGCCAGAGAGGGAAGGGTTAATTTGGAGGCAGATGCCTTGAATGAAGTTGTAGCTAGAGCCTTCTGAACCCAGCCCATGCTGCTCCAGTGGGCTCATTTTGGGGGTTACCATTTTGGATGAGGCCAGCTGCTAGCAGTCACAGATTTACTGATCTCCGCCCCGAGGACGAGGTGGCCCTGAGAATGTGTTGGGCATCAAATGCTCTCAACTTCTCTAAATACCTTTGGGGTGTCCCATTACTGTCTGCTAGTCATACATTCTTCCCTGAGTTATCCAGTCAAGGGGCACCTGGCAATTTGGGAACATTTCTCTCAGATCACTGAGGCTCAAATTTAGCCCAAAGGTTTGAAGAATGTCATGGTAGTTTTGATGTCTCCCTGCTACCCCTCTGCTGGCCAACAAGCGTTGGCATATGTGACTCCATTCTGTCCCAAACCAATTCAGTGCTTAAGAACGTGAGCGCTTTCCAAAGACCATCTGTTTACTCTTCTGCTTAAGGAACTCCACTCTGCCACAGCCTCCTAGGATTGGATTCAATAAATTCGGACACGGAGGGATATTTTTTGGCGGGCCTAGAAACTGAATGTTTTCCAAATGGTACATTATTGATATTAAAACCGATTTGTGCATCGCCAGCCATCAAAGAAATGTACTAAATAATATCTCCAGGAATGAAAAGGAAATTGAAAAGCCTGTCCACACGCATTTATCAGCAAAAACACTAGCCTAACCATAACACTCCGCAAGAGAGAAATCTATGGACCCCCACACACAATCAAAAGCTCCTTGGGTATATTCACCTTAAATCCACCGAAATCCACTTAGAAACACCTGACATAAAACAAGCTGTCCCAGGCAGCCCTGGCTCTGATCCCCTCTCCCAGCATGTGGCTACCACGGGATGCATGAGGCACAGATCTGGAGTGAGGGAAACTTGCGTCGGAATCCCAGTCTCCACCTCCCACCTCCCAGAAGTTGTGGTGTGATCCTACACAAGTTACTCAAGCTCTCCAAAACCTCAGTTTCCTCTTGAGTAAAATTGCCTTCTCATAAGATTGGGTGAAGAGTACATCTTACTTTCATTTCCTTTTCTACTGCTCTGTGCCCCCCAGCATATGTGCGGGTACTGAGAAGGACATCAGAGCAGCACCCTGTCCTTCTGTTCCTCCAGCTTTCCCTGGGGTTGGTTTGCTCGCTGCCTGTTTGCTATCTCCAAGAATGTGATTTTCTAATACAGAAACACTAAACAGAGTAGGAGATATTTAATCAACGTTTTGTTGAATGCATAAGGATTGCATACGGGATAATTCAGTGAGTAACTTAAGTAAAGCAACGGCATAAATATTTAAAGACTCATTGAGATGCAGCTGTAAATCGGTATTGATTGTTGCCGCATGGCTTATTGAACGTTATAAATTTCTGTACATCATCACAATGAAGAAGGACAGATCTCCCTGTGATTAGAAGGCAGGCATGATTTCCATCGGTCATGGAGAGTGGAGTGTAATATCTGCTTTGTCATCAAAAGGGATTTCCAGGCTGGTGAGCTTCCAAGAGTGGATGACTGCAGCAGATTTCTTTTGAATTTTATAAAACTTGAATATCAGACAGTGGGTTTTAAGCTAGAATCACCAATGCTATATCAAATATTTGACTTAATTTATGTCTAGAATAGATTACTGACAGGTTTTATAGGACTTTCTTTTAAAAAAAATCTATCATGTCCACACAAATGTGTAATAGCTCAATTTTAACCAGGTGGGGCTACATCCTCAGTCACATTGGCTGACCCTGGAATAAGGCTGTAATCTGGGATCATTCTGGGGTTAGGTGTAAACGTCTAATAAATGTGCTTCTATAAGGGAGATTGTAGCTATACACTGGCCTTTTTCCGAATCATAGAACCCATATGTTTTGCCCAATTAAAGTCTAGGCAAATTCAAGTGCCTCTACCTGTTACATGTTGCTAGACTACAAAATTAGTCAAGTGGGCAGTTACAGGTTATGTTATGATAATGCTGTCTTATGGTGGTTTTGGAACTAGTGAATTTAAAGTGTCTACTGTCTGATCTATATTTGACAAAGCATGGAGGCAGCTGAAAAGGTAGAACAATGTATCATCTAAAGGAAAAGAGGAGAATGGCTTCATGATTGTGGGTTAGACAAAAACATCTTAGGATACATACACTCTCACAAATGCTACCCCCAAAAGAGAAGATAACCAAATTTGACTTCTTAAAATGAAGAACTTAAAAAAAATTGAGATGTAATTAGAATTAAGAACTGTTGTTCATCCAAATGTGCTATTAAGTGAGTGAAAAGGCAAAACAAAGATTGGAGAAGATATTTGCAACATATATATCTGACAAAGAATTTGTGTCCAAAATATAAAAAGAGCCCCTACTAGTCAATAAGGAAAGGACTTGAACAGTTACTTCCAAAAAAATAATGTTCAGATGGCAAATAAATGTGAAAAGTTGCTCAACATACCAGGAAATGCAAATTGAAATCATAATAAGACATCACTATACACTCTCTAGAGTGGCTAAGACTAGAAAGATTGTTCATCCTGCTGGTGAGGATAAGGACCATCACACACTGCTCATGGAGAGTTCATTGCTATAATCTCTTTGGAAAACTATCTGACATAACTTATAAAGTTGTGCAAGCATATCTCCTATTACCCAGTAATGAGATTACTAGGTATATATCCAAAGACATATGTTTACCTATCCCCCAAAAGAATGTATAAAAATGTTCATACCAGCTTTATTTGAAAACTGTAAACAATCTAGGATACAGTTTAATATGCAGAAATCTGTTGCATTTCTGTACACTAGTAATAAAGTAGCAGAAAGAGAAATTAAGGGGAAAAATCCCATTTACATTTGTACCAAAGATATTAAAATACCTAGGAATAAACTTAACCAAGAAGGTAAAAGACCTATACTATGAAAAGTATAAAACATTGATCAAAGAAACTGAAGAGGACACAAACATTCTCATGGATTGGAAGAACAAATATTGTTAAAATGTCCATACTACCCAAAGCAGTCTATAGATTTAATGCAATCCCCATCAAAATACCAACAGCTTGTTTCACAAAACTAGGATAATCCTAAAATTTGTATGGAACTACAAAAGGCCCCAAATAGTCAAAGCAATCTTGAGAAAGAAGAACAACCAGGAGGTATCACAATCCCAGATTCAAGATATACTTCAAAACTGTAGTAATCAAAACAGTATGGTACTGGCACAAAAATAGACACGTAGAACAATAGAACACAATAGGGAACCCAGAAATATATCCACACTTATATGGTCAAGTAACCTTTGACAAAGGAGTCAAGAATATACAATGTGGAAAAGACACCTTCTTCACAAACGGCACTGGGAAAACTGGACAGCTATATGTAAAAGAATGAAAGTGGACTTTATTATACCATGCACAAATGTAAACTCAAAATGAGTTAAATAGCCAAATGTAAGAACTGAAACCACAAAAATTCCGGAAGAAAACATAGGCAGTAATTTCTCTAACATCAGCTATAGAAACATTTTCTACATCTATCACCTGAGGCAAGGGAAACAAAAGCAAAATTAAACTATTGCGACTACATCAAAATAAGACGCCTTTGAACAGCAAAGGAAAGCATCAACAAAACAACAAGGCAACATACTGAATGGGAGAAGATATTTGCAGATGATGTATCTGATAAGGGATTAGTATCCAAAATATACAAAGAACTTATACAACTCAACAAAACCCCCAATAATCTGATTAAAAATGGGCAGAGCACCCGAATAGACATTTTTCCAAAGGTGATATACAGCTGGCCAACAGACACAGGAGAAGATGGTTTACATCACTCACCATCAGGGAAATGCAAATCAAAACACATCTGTCTTAGAATGGCTAGAATCAAAAACACAAGAAACAGTAAGTGTGGGAGTGTTCTAGGGTATTGTAGGCATTCTATTCCTTGATCAGGGTGATGGTTACTTAGGTGCATATATGGTTAAAATCCATCCATCAAGAGAACACTATAGATTTGCACACTGTATTGTATGTATGTAACACTGCAATAAAAATGTAAAAGAAATAGGAGCCAGCAGTGTGCTAGCAAATGTTTAACAACCAGTTCCATGGGGGGAAAACATCCCCACCTTGATTTCTAGTGTTTGCTAATTTCCCTGGTGTAAATATTCTCAACATAGCCAATTCCAAGCTGCACTGATCTAAGAATTGGCAACAAATTCCCCAAAATTTAACACTCAGCTCTCACTAGTATAAACTTTCCACCCTTGTGGGAATGATTGTGTTATACTTTTGATGGTTCTCAAAACTGACCTAATTCTCTTTCAAGCTTTTGAAATTAGTTAGGAGACCAGCCTGAGGTGTTTATGTAACCTGCTTAAAAGTACTACCATTTGTAGCTCCACATCTGTTTGACTCAAGATTCTCTTGATATTGAGAACCCAAAATAAAGAAATGGATTGACTTCTGTTGCGGATACTGCAATCTTCATCTATAGCTCCTGACTTCAATTTTTGTGTGATTATAAAAGTCTTGCTGTTTTTATTTCAAAAGAGATATTATAAAAATTGAATTTATAAAGTATTTTATATATTGAGGTATGAACTGTTTAGGACTGCTTGGGCTGTAAGCCACAAAATATAAGTAAAAAAGGGGGGCAGTATATTTACATTCATAACTGGGAAATCTTGGGGGAAATCAGGAATGGCTGGATCCAGGGGTTCAAATGATGTTCTCAGAGTTCTGTCACTTTTTCTACCTCCAGCTTGTTTGCCTATAGCTGCTTTAATTCCCACGCATGTTCTTTCCATGTAGTGAATGGCAGCTGGCAGCTGAATTTACGTTCTCCTTATAGCTCTTGATCCCAAAGAGAAAGAGAAAAGTTTGGGAAAGTCTCTAACTGGCCTAACTTAGATTAAGCATCCACCTTTGAACCGACCATTGTGGCTAGGGATACAGGGTTCTCCTGGCCTACATGCACCCGTCTTGGGGCTCTGGTGGGTGTGAGGGAACAAGAGCAGCCCCTGGGATCACATGGATTGTGCAGGCTCTCTATGGAGTGACAGAAAGTTGTCTCTGCAGAGGGAGTGATGAGGAACAAGTAGAGATTGAGCACCATGTGGCATGTACAATGTCATTCAAATAGAAATTTTGGCCACAACAAAGACAATTGGAAGGTGAAACTCATAAGCAGGAAGAAAGAAAAACTCAAGTCAAAAGAAGTCACGTGACTAAAGACACAGAAAGGGAAGAAAGTTTAAGGATGGGGTGAGGGGTTGGGTGTCAGGGATCATAAACATGCAAAGACCTGAGCAGCAGGTGCAGTGGGCACCTGGATCCAACCAGGTCTTGTACCTCCTGCAGGTCCACAGGGTTTACTAACCCTGACCTTATCAGCGAAAGCCTTGAATGCCAAGACAAACACAGTAGATTCCGGCGACAGTGTGGACTCAAGGAACAGACGTACGAAACACTAGTGGAGTAACTTGGTTAGGGGGAGCTCTTTAACCTCTCTGAGCCTCTGATTCTTCACCATAAATTGAGGATTATATCCACTTTGAAGGGTTCTTGAAAGGACTAGAGTTAATCTACCACTCATTAGCCAGGTGACAGTGAACAAGTTACTTCAACTTCTCCAAGGCTCTTTTTCTGAGTCTATGGGACAGGACAAGTATTACACCACCTCACAGAGCTAGAGAAAATCCACGTAAACCACACAGACTAGGCCCCAGACACTGCATGTAATGAAAATAGTAACAACAGTTAATCCAACCAGAAGCAATCCCATAGTTTTACTCAGCTGGAAGGCATCAAGCTTCCCCCAACCCCCAGACTCTCTTCTGGCAGGGACCACTTTCTACACCGTGTACGGTCTGTGTCTGACCTCTTGTCCCATCCTCTGAGCTCCATTAAGGTAGAAACTGCATCTTCCTATCCCCATGGTGCTTTATGCCTAGCAGGTGCGTCATAAATGTGTGCTGAAGCAATGAGTGAATGGAAGTTCATTATGATGAGGAGAACCAGAAGATACCCAGGAGGCAAGTGAGCAATGGGGATTTTTATCTCAAAAAAGCAAACCCTGAGCAAGATCTATACCCATTCAAATGGAAGAACCTCAAAAGATAGAATTGCAGAAAAAAAAAAAAAAACATCAAAAAATAGCATTAAAGTATAAAAATAAAAAAATATATATATATATATATATATATGTATGTGTGTGTGTGTGTGTGTGTGTGTACACACACACACACACAATAAATATAATAAGTTGGAGAATAAGAAATATTCCATGACATCATTTATGCAAAATTTTAAAGGCACAAAATGTTTTCTATAGAGAGAGGGTCAGTAAGAGCATTACCTAGGTTGTGCATCTGAAACTAACGTTAACATTGTGTACTCCAAAAAAAAATGGCACACAAATATTTTTAAATAAAGAAATTCACAGTTAATGTAAGAAAAAAAAAAAAAAAGAGTACCACCTAGGAGTACAAGGATGACCACCACCCATGGGGGGCCTCCTCTGGTGAGGCATGAGGGCATGTCCAGATGTGTTTAAGGTCAAAGGAGTTTAGCTTTATTTGGAATGGTTTAATTTTTTAAAAAAGAACAAGGGGTTCATAAGGGTCATATACTCTTTAAAAATAATAAACAGGCAGGGGTGCCTGGGTGGCTCAGTGGGTTAAACTCTCTGTCTTTAGCTCAGGTCATGATCCCGTGGTCCTGGGATAGAGTCCCGCATTCAGCTCTCTGCTCAGCAGGGACCCTGCTTGGTGCCGTCCCCCCCTCCCCCTGCCCCGCCTGCCTCTCTGCCTACTTGTGATCTGTGTCTGTCAAATAAAATCTTTATAAAAATAATAAACAGGCAAAAACTGGGAGCAAATATGGCAAAATATTAAGAAGTGGTTAATTTTGGGTGCTGGGGATCTGGGGTGATAATTATTTTTATTATTTATCATGTTAGATTTAGTTTTTATATTATTTATTTTTATATTTTAAAGTTTACACTAAATTTGTAAATTTACTTAAATTATATCTTATTACAAACCAAGTGATTATATTACCCACAGGTAGAATGGCGAACTATACAAACTCAAAGCTACAAAGTTGTACGAGAGAAGATCTCCCCACCCCCACCCGGTTCTCTCCCTACAGTCAACAACTGCTACTAGTTTCTTTGGAATTTTTCCAGGGATATGGTCTAATTTTACATAGAGGGTCTTTTGCACAAGTGGCAGCGTTTTGCACACACTATAACTTACTCTTTTAACCTTGACAGAGCATCTTGAAGATAGTTCTATGTACATACAGATTCTGCACTTTTTTTAAAATGAAAGGTTAACAGTATTCCATTTTGGGGTGCTTGGGTAGCTGAGTAGGTTAAAGCCTCTGTCTTTGGCTCGGGTCATGGTCTCAGGGTTGTGGAATGGAGGCCCCTATGGGGCTCACTGCTCAGCAGGGAGCCTGCTTCCCCCTCTCCCTCTGCCTCCCTCTCTGCCTACTTGTGGTCTCTCTCTCTGTCAATAAATAATAAAATCTTTTTGAAAAAAAACAGTATTCTATTTTATGAAGTTACCATAATTTTTGTAAGCAGGCGCCTACTGGTGGTCATGGAGTTTTGCTTCTAACTAGTTGCTGTTACAAACAGCGTCTCAGCAAATACCATTGTCTGTGTATCTTTGGGCATGTCTGTGAGCTGATCCGAAGAGAAATCATTACAGGCAGAACCATGGGGTCAGAGGGAGAGTGCATTTACATTTTTGACTGATATCACCAAATTGTCTTTTATAGAGATTGTTCCAATGTATCCCCAACCTTTAGGATATGACGAACTGTTCCCAGTGTCAGTATGATAGGTGCAAAATTTGTGTTATTTAAAGCATTAAAACAGAATAGAACAAAACTCAAACAATCCCTAAGTTTTGAGACCTTTAGGAATCACGCATTATCTCCTTTCAGAATTAGCAGGCATTAACAGCAGAAGACAGGGCACACTGTAGGTAAACAGTACGGCTAATGAATTTTGTTCTTGATGGGCCTCAGTCTACATTAAGTACCCGCACTGCTAAAATTTAAAGTATTTTAAAATTACTTTATGTAGCATAACATAAGCATTCTATAACCTACTCAGTCTCCATTGGTTTATTTTGAAAGTCCCCCCCCTTGTAATTGCCTTGTTTAATATACCATGTATTTTAATTATCCGATTTACAGAGTCTGGGAAAACCTAAAAAAAATGGCATGTGTCAGAATATTAACAACCTATTTAACGGCATCTTTTTTTTTTAAACCAAATGCCAAGAAGATAACTGTATCAAGTATATATTACACATAATTTCTTTTTTTTAACACATAATTTCTTTAGAGTGTTTATTTCTGCTTTATTCAAACATCCCCATTGTCTAAATGATGGATTTTTATTTTAATTCGTCTTAAATTCCAGGAGAATAATCCCAAGGTAGAAAATGTTGACAATTGACCAATAATAAACCAAGAGCCCCCCTCCTTCAGTGAAGCTGACACCCACACAGTGGCCTTTGGGGACCAAGCTTTGGCCCCAATCTTTTTTGTACCAAATCAAGGTCAATAAAACTTCCTGCTTTAGAAAGAAATGGGAAGTCTGGCACTTCCTCAAAAGTTTTTTTGTTTTGTTTTGTTTTTAAATATGGAAAAGGATGTAAAGAAAGGCACAAAACACAACTGAGGCAGATAGAACTTTCCAGTTGAAATGGACGTCAAAATGCCCAGCAATTTATTTTGTGGATAGCAAAGAACTGATTCTAAAATTTACATTGAGGCAAGAAACCCAGAAAACTGACCAATACAATATTGAAGGAGAAGAACAAAGTTGCACTGACTACTTGGCTTCAACACTTATTATAAAGCTCGAGATAGTGTGCTATTGGGGAAGGGATATACAAATGGATAAACGGAACAGAGTAGAGAGAAACAGACCCACATAAAGAGTCAGCTGGTCTTTGAAAGAGCAAAGGCAATGGAATGGAGAAAAGAGAGTCCAAGATGGTCTTTTCAAGCGATGGTGTTAGAGCAGCCAGACATCCTCATGCAGTTAAAAAAAAAAATGAGGGGCGCCTGGGTGGCTCAGTGGGTTAAGCCGCTGCCTTAGGCTCAGGTCGTGATCTCAGAGTCCTGGGATAGAGCCCCGCATCGGGCTCTCTGCTCTCTAGGGGAGCCTGCTTCCTCCTCTCTCTCTGCCTGCTTGTGATCTCTCTGTCAAATAAATAAATAAAATCTTTAAAAAAAAATGAATATAGACTTTTGCAGGGGACAGAACCAGATTATTGGATGTTGGGGAGGAAATGTTAGATGAAATGCCAGAGTGGGGCTACAGAGCAGGAGTAAGGACTTCTTCCTTGAAATCTCTAAGAATAAACAATCCTGCCTAATTGGGAAGGTCAGCAGGGCCTGCTAAGGTTGCTGGAATTCTACAGTATTTTTCATCCTCTGACGAGGCTGTCTCCGCTGCCCTTTCTTTATCGTGCCCAGGGGTGACACAGAGCAATCAAAATGTACAGAGGCTTATTACGCCCAACTGGGGGCTTTGGCTCCAAGCAAGTAGGAGTGCAAAATAAATACTCATTGACTTTGTCCAGGCTTATCCAAACAGGCTCGTTAATGGGTGCTTCCAAAAAATATATTTGCCTCTCTGAGTAGAGGAAAATCAATAATAATATTAGGTTTATGTGAAGGTCAGCCGGTTCAGCACTTAGCTTCTCTCATCCTCGGGTTTTAAAGGAAGGGATGAAGGAGCATTATTTCTGACAATCCTGCATGGAAAATGTCTTGACTGAGATTCTTGGACTTAATAAAAGATTTATGGTGGAAATTCTGCAAGTAATATCTTGTTAAAATAACTTCTGTGCTAACCTCAAGTGACAAGTGATTGCTCCAACTTGTTCCTACAGCTCCTGGGCCTTCTCTTTAATCTTTTATTAGCTCTGTTCTCCAAACTCGAAATACAAGGGATGACAATTGTTTGGGTCCATTATCTTTGATATGAGTGTCTCTTTGCTGTATTTGGAGATGTGTTTTCTTTTTCTGAATTACAAATGAAGTAAATGTGACCGTTTGATAGTAATGGATGGCATTTAAATACACACTGATGTCGCATTGCTTAAAAGTCAAGACCCTTGTGAGCAGTGTTAAGTGATAGGCAGAGGGTGGTTTCTGGGCTAGAGAGGACAGTGGGAAGAGTTCACAGCTCTGGTGGGAAAAGCCGGAAGCACTGCCTGCCCCTGGCTCTCTGGAAAGTCTATTGTATCACGATCTTCATTATTATAAAATGAGAACAAAGAAAAGCACAAGTGTGTGTATTCATAAAGACTATTTCAGAGATGAACAGTAGCCAGAATCATCTCCCACAATCTGGTAATTGTGGGTAGATGATCCTGGTGGTCTATGGTTAGAGACTAAATTGTTGTCTCCCCCTCCTCCAATCAGATTTTGAAGCCCTAACCCCCCATATGATTGTATTTGGAGGTGGAGACTTTAAGAAGGGAATTAAGGTTAAATGAAGTCCAAAGGGTAGGGCCTGAATCCGCAATGACTATTGTCTTTATAAGAAGAGACCAGGAGTGCATATGCATAGAGAAAAGGTCGTGTGAGGATCCAGAGGTAAGATGGCCATCTGCAAGCCAGAAAGGGAGCTCTCACCAGAGACCAACCCTGCTGAAACCTTGGTCTTGGACTTCCAGGCCCCAGAACTGTGAGAAAATAAATTTCAGTCGCTTAAGCCCCACCAGGCTGGGCCATTTTGTAATGGCAGCCCCAAGAGACTACTGTATCTGCCCCCCCACAGATGCCAACTCATGTCTGCAGCTTGGGCTTGAGTGTGCGAGCCATGCTAGTCAATGCAAGATAAAGGAGAGTCCACTGGGGGTTTCTGGAAAAGACTTTCCTCCTGATAGGAGAGAGAGACATGTTAGAATAAACTCTCGCCTCCTTTTTGCTTCCAAATGTTGTCATGTGAGGATGTGAAGCCTGGAGCTGCTGCAGGCATTTTAAGGCTCTTTGGGGAAAGCCCAAGAG
Source organism: Enhydra lutris kenyoni (assembly GCF_002288905.1). Taxonomy (NCBI): domain Eukaryota; kingdom Metazoa; phylum Chordata; class Mammalia; order Carnivora; family Mustelidae; genus Enhydra; species Enhydra lutris. The sequence goes on from NW_019154096.1 coordinate 74,347,796, forward strand.
GATCGCCAGTGTCTGGCCCCAGAGTCCTGGAAACTGTTCACCCTACACTCTTTGGTACGGGGAAAAAGTAATGCCATTATCTGGGTTACTCTTACCTGAACAGGTGGCCTTGGGTTGAAAATATCTAAATGATGACGTGATTTAAAAATCACACAAAGGAAGTCTACCGAAAAGCCTGTCATTTTACATGATACGATACCAAGCAGAGAAGCTGTCTCCTTCTAGACAATTCTAATTAACTTAGGCCATTAGAAAATGGAATCCTCAACATGGAGGTTTCTCAATGTTGACATTACCTATTGACTATGAATGATTACAATGACTGTGTGAGACTCCAACAGCACAGGCACAGGCTGACATTCAACCGTTTCTAGTTTTTTTCAAGTATTCCCCCTGAAGACCACTAGAATTTATCTCCTTTTCCTCATCTCCAGCACGAGCACCCCGATCATTGTCTTGCTCCTATACAGCTCCCGTGGCTTCCCTCCTGGTCTATGTGCACCTGCTTGTTTATCTTTTATTTAAAAAAATTCAAATTAAAGTAGCACATGCCCAAGGTCAGAAAATAAAGCTGCACAGAGGGATCGATGGTGGCCCCTTGACTCACCACCTGCATGCCAGTCCCGCTCCTCACAGGCCATCTCTTTAACCACGAGGTCATTGTGCCTGGTAACTTCATGGTCCCCCCATAATTATATCATTATTTTTAGTTTTATTTATAGTTTGTATCTATACACACATACTTATTTATCCACAGTTTGGAAGTTTCTCGAAAAGTTAAACATGTGCCAAGAAGAACAAACACATATGCCCACACAAAGACTTGCCCGAGAATGTTCACAGCAGCGCTATCTATAATCACCAAAAGGTGGAAATGACCCGTATGTATATTCATTTAGGAATGGATGAAGCATGCTCTAGTCAGATGATAATATCATTCACCAATAAAAGGAAGTACTGACACACGCTACCACATGGACAAGCCTTGAAACATGCCACGTGAAGAAGCCAGACATAAACAACCACATACTGTATAATTCCCCGGGTGCAAAATGTCCAGAAAAGGCAAATGAATAGAGACAGGAATATTAGTGGTTTCCAAGAGCTGGAGGGTGGGAATGGGGAGCACCCGCAAGTGGGTATGACGGCTTTGTCTGAGCTGAAATGGTGCACAGATCTGTCAATTCACTAATAATCATGGAATTGTGCTCTTAAAGAGTGAGTTTTGGGGGCGCCGGGGTGGCTCAGTGGTTAAGGTCTCTGCCTTCAACTCAGGTCATGATCTCAGGGTCCTGGGATCAAGCCCTGCATCGGGCTCCCTGCTCGGCGGAGAGCCTGCTTCTCTCTCTCCCTCTGCCTGCCTCTGCCTACTTGTGATCTCTCTCTGTCAATTAAATAAATAAAATCTTTTTTAAAAAAGTGAATTTTGTGGTATGTAAATTATATCTCAAGAGGGCTGTTAAATAAATAAATAAATAAATAAATAAATAAATAAAATGACAGAACTCTCTCTTTCTTGTTCTACCAGCTAGGAACAGTGCTGTCCACTTCCTTCTTTGTGGGATGAGATGGTTACCTCCATCTCCCACGGCTCCTGCTTCCTTTTATTTTCCAACTTCTCTGAGTTGTATATTTCCTTTCGTTTTGCAAAGAATGCTAACATTCTACACAAATAAACTTACAGGCTTGAAATCTGTAAATAGGATTTACGTTAACATGATGATGCAAATGTTTTTCACAAAAGAACCAGGTCTGGTATGAGGATAGTATTTCCTTCTCTGTAGGTCCACCGTCATTGTTCCCAGGCCACTCAAAGGGAATGGGAATATTCAAATGGATTCCCCATTTTTGCATTCTCTCAATTCCTTAAAATCATGTCACATTTGATTTTTCTTCATATCTGAACAATGCCTTTCTTACACGTTTGGACCCTTCTCCTGCCCCTGGATTAAACAAATAACTTTTCTATTTTAGGATAGTTTTGGATTTACAGAAAAATTGATACCACAGAGAATTTGCATATGCCCCATGTGCAGTTTCTTCTGTAATTAACGTTTTACATTAGTGCGGTGTATTTGTCACTGTTAATGAACAGCTATTGATTATATCATCATTATTAGTGAAATCCCATACTTTATTCAGATTTCCTTAGTTTTTTTTTTAAAGATTTTATTTATTTATTTGACAGACAGAGATCACAAGTAGGCAGAGAGGAAGGCAGAGAGAGAGAGGGAGGAAGCAGGCTCCCTGCGGAGCAGAGAGTCCCATGTGGGGCTCGATCCCAGGACCCTGAGACCATGACCCGAGCCGAATGCAGAGGCTTTAACCCACTGAGCCACCCAGGTGCCCCTAGATTTCCTTAGTTTTAATATGATGTCCTTTTTCTGATTCCATTCTGGAAACTACCATACATTTAGTTATCACATTTCCTCAGGCTCCTCTCGGCTGTGACAGTTTCTCAGACTTTCTTTGTTTTTGATGAACCTTGACCGTTTTGAGGAGGACTGGTCAGGTGTTCTGTAGGGTGATGCTCTACTAGAATTTGCCTGATGTTTATCTGACGATTGGATGGGGTTATGGGTTTTGGGGAGGAAGATTACAGAGGCAAAGTGTCATTCTGATTATTATATGGCAAGGGTGTATAAATGAAAGTGGAGCCTCTGCATAAATTATCTGGACTTCTGCCTAGAAGCTTTGACTATTCTTCCCCAACTATTCATTGATTCATTCATTTTTTGTTAGTATGAACTCATGAATACATGAGTTTATCAATTTCTCTAAGTCCATGTGAAAACAGAGAGAAGCTATATAGCAAAACCCCAGGTCCTTGGACAACATTTACAACAAAACTAGGCCATACTAAATTGTGTCTATCTACCCCAAAGTAAACCTGAGTGGGAGAAACACTAAGAACTCAAGACTTGCTTGTCATCAGTTCGCAGGAGTAAGGAAGAGATGGAGTAGCATTTAATTAATCTAAGGACAAGAGAACCCCCAAATGCCAGGAAGTACCTACCCTCTGGAAAGAAGGTGGGAAAACCAGAAAGCAGCAGCTGGAACCAGGAGGGGTTTTGCCCTTTCTAAAGAGGTAAGTGTAAGAGTCCTGTGGTAAGAAGAACTGAAGGGGTCCCAGATGAGGGAGGAAATGCTGGGAATATAAAAATTGAGCAGGAAAGGGACAAGAGAAAGGAAAGAAAGATCCAAGTCAAAGCAGGGCAGAGGAACAGAGGCAGCAGAGCCCAGAAAATGAGACAGAGTACTTTGGGGCACTATGCAAAAACAGAAGAGGGAACTTTGTGAAGTCAGGCAAACTTTTTAAAACCCCTTTGTCATTCTTTTTTTTTTTTTTTTAAGATTTTATTTATTTATTTGTCAGAGAGAGAGAGGGAGAGAGAGCAAGCACAGGCAGACAGAATGGCAGGCAGAGGCAGAGGGAGAAGCAGGCTCCCTGATGAGCAAGGAGCCCGATGTGGAACTCGATCCCAGGATGCTGGGATCATGACCTGAGCCGAAGGCAGCTGCTTAACCAACTGAGCCACCCAGGCGTCCCCCCTTTGTCATTCTTAAAGTTCAGAACTAATTTCCCATAAAAATAAATAACAGAAAAGTATTAAGGCCAAATCCCATGCAAAATTATTATTGGAAAAAAAAAAAAGAGAGAGAACACAGAGCAGAACAATACCCTATGGAAATCTTCAAGAAAGGCATGCCCATGAAACAGATGGAACCCGCAAGCCAAGGAAAGAAAATGGGAGCCGAGGATTTTATACCCAGCAAAACTAACTTTCAAGTATAAGGATTGTGGACAAATTGTACTATTGATCCCATGAGCCCTTCCTCAGAACTTACTAGAGAGCAAATTTCAGACACCCTAAATAATGGGAGGATCACCAGGTAGGCATTACCTGGTGCATTAAATAGAATTACCCACAAGATGTAGACCCACTGAGGGAAAGAGAGAACACATCCAGTGCGTAATGGTCATATGCTCTGACAATAAAGTCAAACTACCATGATGGGGGAGAATGGGAGAGGATATAAAAATATTTCATACTTTTAGTAAACCTAATAATAATATTATTCGGGTGTTGTTGCACGTATAACACAGGATAAAATAAATGATTATTTATAGGGCATTCTAATTTTAACATCCCCTGTGACTTTGAAAACCAGGGATTTCAGTGGGGAAGGAGGGAGACAGAAATGGAATAAAGAAAAGGAAATAAAATGTGTGTGTATTTTCTTGTTTATTTTCTAGCTGTCTGCTGAAAAGGTCTGACTATAATGCCAACTGAATTAGTCTGCTAGAGCTACAACAACAAAGGGTCACAGTCTGGGTGGCTTAAACAAGGGAAATTTATTTTCTCACAGTTTTGGAGTCTGGAATTTTGAGATCAAGGTGTTGGGTTCTTTCTGAAGCCTCACTCCTTGGGCTGTGGATGGTTGCCTTCTCCCTGTGTCTTCACATGGTCTTTCTTCTGTTTGTATCCTAATCTCTTCTTCTTAAAAGGACACTGGCCATATTGAATTAGGGTCAACCCTAATGACCTCATTTTAATTTAATTATCCTTTTAAAGACCCTAGCTCCAAACACAGTGACATTTTGAGGTATTGGGGATTAGGACTTCAACACATGAACTTTGTGGGGAACACAATTCATCCCAGAACACCAACCTAGTTCAATAGTAATGTGCAACTCTACTGCCCAATGTCTGGTCCTTTACACTGAAAGAGATAAGTCTTTTGGAGAGACTCGTGGGGTAGTTTTTGACAGAGGTGGTGGTTACAAGGTGTTCACTTTATATTAATTCATTGTCATATACTTATTTTATGTAGTTTTGGGTATGTGTTTCATTTTATAATAATGCAATAGATTGAATGTCTGTACCCCTTCAGAATTCATATATAGAAATCCTAATTCCCAAGGTGATGATATTATGAAGTTGGGCCTTTGGGAGGTGATTAGGTCATGAAGATGAAGGCTCACAATTGAGATTACTACCCTATAAAAGAAACCCCAGAGACCTAGCTTCTCCGTCTGCTATGTGAAGACGCAGTGAGAAGACAGTCATCTGTAAACTAGGAAGCAGGCTCTCACCAGACACTGAAGTGCTGGTACCTTGATCTTGGACTTTCCAGCCTCCAGAACACTGAGAAATAAATTTCTGTTGTTTATAAGCCACCCAGTTCACAGTATTTTGTTATAGCCATCCAAGTTGACTATGGCAAATAAAAAAATTTAAACAATTTTAAGAGGAAAGATGAAATGCGACTTGATCAGACATGCAAAAATAAGAAAAATGTGCAAGAGGACACAACACTTAGAATAATAAAGACAGAAGGAATAATACCAAGTATATCCGTCATTGTATTAAATATGAATGAACTAAATCCTACCACTAAAGACAGAGGTTGTCATATTAGGTGTTTAAAACCAAACTCAGCTGGGATAAAGAGGATGTGGTTTATTACAATGGAATAGAAGTCAGCTATATAAAAAATAATGAAATCTTGCCATTTGCAACAACATGGAAGGAGCTAGAGAGTATAATGCTTAGTGAAATAAGTCAATCAGAGAAAGACAAATACCATATGATTTTACTCATATGTGGAATTTAAGATACAAAACAAATGAACAACAACAAAATAAAAACAAGAGACAAACCAAAAAAGAAAAAAAAATCAGACTCTTAACTATAGAGAACAAACTGATGATTACCAGAGGGCCGGTGGGTGTGGGGAGGAATGAGCAAAATAGAGAAAGAGGATTAAGGGTACACTTCTCATGATGAGCACTGAGGAATGTATAGAATTGTTGAATCACTGTATTGTATACCTGAGACTAATATAACACTGTATGTTAACTATATGGGAATTTTTAAAAATGGAAAAAAAAAACAACAAAGCCAGCTAAATACAATGTATACATATTTAAAGATAAATGGTGAAAAATGGTTGAAAATAGTGAGTTGGTAAAGCATTACAAAGTGGATACAATCAAAAGGAAAGCTGTATGTATGTGTGTATAGCATATTTTCTTTATCCATTCATCCATCCGTGAATACTTAGGTTGTTTCCATATCTTGGCTATTGTGAAAATGTTGTAATGAGCATGGGGATGCAGATGTCTCTTTGAGACAGTGATTTCATTTCCTTCAGATAAATACCCAGAAGTGGGCTTGCTGGATCATATGGTAGTTCTGTTTTTTAAAATTTTTTGAGGAACCTCCATATTGTTTTCCATAGTGTCTGTATCAACTCATAGTCTCACCTACAATGTACATGGATTCCTTCTGGTCCACATCTTTGGAAGTACCTATCTCTCATCTTTTTTAGAATAGCTGTTCTGCTAGGTGTCGGGGTAACATCTTTCTGTGGTTTTAATTTGCCTTTTCCCAATGATTAGTAATATTGAGCACCTGTTCATGTACCTGTTGGCCATTTGAATATCTTCTTTGGAAAAATCTCTATTCAGGTCCTTTGCCCATTTTTAAATTGGATTATTTGTTTTTTCATTTTGTTTTGTTTCTGCTGTTCAGTTATATAAATTCCTTGTATATTTTAGATACTAACCTTCTTCCAGATGAATGGTTTGCAAATATTCTCTCCCATTCTGCAGATTGCCTTTTCATTTTATAATTTCCCTGCTGTGCAGAAGCTCCCACTTATTTATTTTTGGTGCTTATGCTTTCAGGGGCACATTTATAAAAATCATTGCCAAAACCAATGTCAAGGAGCTTTGCTCCTGTATTTTCTTCTAGGAGTTTTGCAGTCATATGTTTAAGTCTTTAATCTATTTCAAGTTAATTTTTGTGAGTGGTGAAAGATAGGGGTCCTGTTTCATTTTTAATATGTGAATGTCCACTTTTCTCAGCATCATTATTGAAGACACTATCTTTCCTTCATCGGCTATTCTTGGATCCCTTGTCAAATATTCGTTGGCCATATATGTGAAGGTTTATTTTTGGGCTCCCAATTTTGCTCCATTATTCTGTGTGCCTGTTTTTATGCCAATGCCATACTGATTTGATTACTACAGCTTTGTAATATAGTTTGAAATCAGGAGGTGTGATGCTTCCAGTTTTGTTCTTAGGATTTCTTTGGCTATTCAGGGTCTTTTGTGGCTTCAAATGATTTTAAGATTGTTTTTCTATTTCTGTAAAAAAATGCCATTGGAATTTTTATAGTAACAAAAATAATCCAAAAAACTCTAAGAATGAATAAATCCTAGATGGTAGTCAGTAATGTGTAAAAAGAGAAGCTTAATAAGGAGAAATTTGTCTTACTGGTGTCTTACTGGTGTACAGACCATACAATAAGGGTGCTGGAGTGAAATCAATACGGTATATTGTTTCAGAGCAGGCAAATAGATGAGTGAATCAGAATTGTGAATCTGAAATAAGAGCTGGAAGAGAACTTATATATGACAACAGTGGTGGTTAGTTTTTGGGAAAGGGCAAGATTATTTAATAAATCTTGCTGGCACAATTCACCCAACATCTAGGAGAAAATAAAAGTGAATCCTTGTTTTATATTCTATTTGATAACAAATTATAGCTGTATTATGAAATAAATACAAGAAGAAAAACCTAGCAAACTCTGTCTATAATTTAGGAGTGGGGAGACTTTTTTTTTTTTTTTTTTTTTTTTTTTTTTACTAGACTGACAATTCAAAAGCTTTAAAAGAAAAAGATAGACATATTTAAATATATAAAAATGAAAAACCTCTGTATAGTGAATGATTTATAAACATAGTCAACAATAGTTTAAAAAATATGCAATAGAGATGACAAAGATTATTTCTATTACATACAAAGAGCTCTTATACATTGACAATAAAAAGCTGATAGAGGGGCACCTGGGTGGCTCAGTGGGCTAAAACCTCTGCCTTCAGCTCAGGTCATGATCCCAGGGTCCTTAGATCGAGCCCCACATGGGGCTCTCTGCTCGGCGGGAGGCCTGCTTCCTCCTCTCTCTCTGCCTGCCTCTCTGCCTACTTGTGATCTCTGTCAAATAAATAAATAAAATCTTAAAAAAAAAAAAAAAAGCTGATAGAAACCCAATAGAGAAGTGAACAGGGCGTTCATGAGAGTGCAAACTAGAAAGACCAGCAAACAGGAAAAGAGCCTTAAGTTTACCTGTGGTAAGGGAATTTCTGATTAAAGTAGCGTTGTAGTATCATTTAAACCCACAAGAGTGTTTAAGAGGAAAATAACACAATACGTGTGAAATAAAGTGTAAAACCCCTTCCATGTGTATATATGCAAATGTGTACTTATATGTGCATTCTTGTATCTATGCATGATTTTATGAGCATGGAAAATTAAGAAAGGCTTTATTGTAGATTGCTAACGTAAGTTACTTATGTTGGTGCTGGAGGGAAGTGGGAAGGAAAAGGAGAGGGAGAAAAGTAAGTCAAATGAGAAAGGAAAACAAAAAATAAGACCGTATTTTAAAAGGGATTGATAATGGGGCACCTGGGTGGCTCAGCTAGTTGAGTTTGACTCTTGATTTCGGCTCAGGTTGTGATCTCAACGTCCTGGGATTGAGCCCCCCATCAGGCTCCTTGCTCGGGGTGCAGCTTGCTTGAGACTCTCTCTCCCTCTGCCCTCCACAATCCCTGTTTCTCATGCACTCAAAATAAAGAAATCTTTTTTTAAAAAGCACTGATGATATATTTATGTATTTGTGTGAAATTATACGTGTATGTACATATGTACGCCTTTTTAAATGAAGAAAACATTTCCTCAGATTCTTGAAACCATCAGTCTATTGCCTCTCCATCCCCATTTTATTATAAATTTAAAAGAAATAAAAAATTGAAATAACACAATAACACTTAAGTATCGTTTACCTAGATTCAACTGCTGATAACAGGTTGATATATTTGCTTTATCTATAAGTGTGTCTATAAGTGTGTGTGGTTGTGTGTTTAATGCATAGATCTGTATTTTTGCACACACATTTATTTTCAGAATTATTTGAAGACAAGTTATAGGCATAATATCACTTCATCCCTAACTACTTCAGCAGGTATCTCCTAAAAGTAAGGACATTTTCCCAACATATCCACAATACTATTGTCATACCTAAAAAAATTAACATAAATTTTATGTCATCTAATAGCCATTGCATATTCAGTTCTCCCCAGCTGGCATATATATGTTCACTGTCTTTTATTTTTTGAACCAGGATCCAGTGAAGTTTCATGCATTGCACTGTCATTTCTTTTTGGGTTCTTTAAATCTAGATTTGCTCCTCTGATAGTGACCTTTGAAAGAGTCCTGGCTAGCTGTTTTGTTGAATGTCCCCATATACCATGGATTAATCCTCCCTGGTCTCACTGGACCACATGTTTATCTTGAGTTGCCTGGAGTAGAGTGCTGGCCCTTGGTCAAAGTTACAGACTGCACTGTATTCCCTCCATCTCCACCACTCTTTTTGGTCTACTTTTCTGTCCCACCTTCCATCAGGCACAGTGTTTCTTATTCTTGGGCATCCAGGGTCCGTGGGGGTAGACCAGTCCTCCTCCATGGGGTTCCAACCCCGTGCTGTACTTTCTGCTGTCAGCTGGGCCTCTCTCCTCACCATCTATCCACCAGCCTCCATATATTTGGTCCTGGTCTGGGCTGAGCAGAAGCAAAGGCTAATGAGCTACCACTGTACTAGGAAGTGGGACTCCAGGTAACGGGGAGGGACATTGGAAGGAGGGAGAACCCATACGAGGATGTGCCAGCCAGTTAAGTACAGCAGACTGATCTTGTGGGACCACACTGTGAGGGATCTGATCACCCCATCTCTCTCATTAGTCAAAGGTTTACCCCATGAGACTTGAATGCCCCACACTTGCAGGCTGCCAGGCTGTAGCAGCCCAGGAGCATCTGCATTACCCCATGCCTCAGGGAAGACTGGGGCAGGCGGTAAGACCTTGTCAGGTGCTGCCTGCTGGAAGTCAGCTAAAGCCCTCCCTGCTCTGGTTTGGTGCTACTGTGGCTAGAACAAGAGGTTGTGGAGTGGTGTTGGAGAGGTATCCCATGCACCCCTCCAGCCACTGGTCTGCTTCTATCATTGACTTGCACCTTTTCTTGGTGGTTGTTTGCCATGATTTTGGAGGGGCGACAGAAATGCACACAGTCAATTCTTCACCACGAATAGTATCTTCTTCATATGTTTTATGTGTTTTCTGAAATATGAAGCTGTGCACTCAGTGGTGTGCTGGGGAATGTTGAGTAACTGGCTCTCGGCAGGGGTGTGGGGGGAGCCCTGATTTGTAGCATTTGCTGATTTTCATGGTGCAAATATGGCCACCATGGCCAATTTCAGGCTCCCAATGTAATGTCACTGAATGCAGAGTTGGGAAGAGACACAGACAATTAGCTCCCATGAGCTGGTGCGTGCCAGCTCCGCACACCCTTGCATGTGAACTGAATAATAAGCAATGAAGGACACAGGAGTGTGGGAGGCCTGCTCTGTGGTCAGGTTGAGAGAAGCAAGGAAAAGTAAGCAACAAACAATTAGAAACGAAAGGGCAGTCCTCCATTTGCTGACCATTGATATACAACAAAGAACCAACTTGCAAACGAACTATAAGGAAATATCTTGTTCCTGACATGGGAACTGCCTCTATTTCTCAGCTATGCCTGACTTCTTGAGTTCTATACCATTCCCAATTAAATATCAATGACAGAAACAACAAGAACAAGATACAGTTTGAGGAGGATGCAAAAAAGAAGTGTATCCTACCTGTTGAGCCCGTCGGCTTCCTAAGCAAACAGACCCAAGGTCTAATCTCCATTCCTACCCAAACAATTATAGGAATTCCGAAGGACCCAGCTCTCCCAATAACACCTAACCTCAGTGTACATGCTTAACTCATACAACCCATTTCCTAGCAAAGGGATTTTCTTTTGTGAAACACATCAATACTATCTGGTAAGCTTTGTCCAGCCCCCCTTCAATTAATAAAAGATTCCACCTGACTCTAGTGTGCTTCCAGAGTTGAGAATCACTGTACTGGTAGGTGTACAAACACAAAATGACTTCATGGCCATGGGCGAGACATGTCTTTTGGCGAGGGGCATCCCTGGAGAATCAAAAGTCACCTAAGAAAATGCTTCTAATGGCTTCAGTGTTCAGGAGAAGGCCCTTGAGGAAATGGCTTTGAGGTTGGTCCCTGTGTCTATACACACACTGAATCCTGCTAGTGGTCTAATGACAATGGCCTGGCACTTGCTCACCTTATTCCAGATCTGCAGAATTTAATAATGTGTAGCTCCTGTATTGCAGATGATGTTACCCAGGTACTTATAGAAAAGCGGACAGGGTCACTTGTTGCTCTTCTAAGTCCTGGCTGGATGGCAACAGTCTTAAGTCCTGAGGTCTTAGTGATTCAGCTAGACCATCTCTGCGAGCCCACTACTAAAGCAGGGCGTCCCACTCATGCTCTTGTCGCTCCAGCATTTCAGGATGTGGCATCCAAGTCCACCCCAATTTTATCAATGGTACTTATCCTTAGTGGATTTTGATCACATTTACTCCCAGATTTTGCCTGTCTAGACTAGAGGCCCCAAGCCTCTGTCCCGTTCTCTTCAGCAGCTCCAGCATCACTGGGGAAGGACCCAGGGTCCTTCCACAGGCAGACTGCCTAGGCCCCAGAGGCATAGTTTTACCAACATGTAGATAGGTAAATGCTGTCCAGTCTTTTTTCATTACTTACATCAATTGGGGCCGGTTGGTTGGAAAGAACTCCAACTAGGAGTGACTTAAACAAAAGAGTATTTATTACCTCACGTACCAAGAATTCTGGAGGTAGACTGGTTCAGGTGGGGTTAATTAAGCAGCTCAGATATTATCAGAGACCCAGGTGCTTTCTATTTTTCCACTCCGTCATAACCCTCATGTTGTCTATTGTTCTCAGGCTTGTTCCCTGATGTTAGAGATCGGAGCCCCAGTGCCCAGCTCCCTGGACAGACTTAGCGATGTGAGCAGCAGAGGGAAGTTGTCATCTTCTGTGTGTTCCCTTTTATCAGCAAGGAAGAGCTTGCTCTGAAGCTTTCTAGAAGTTTCCCCTAATATCTCACAGGCCAGAATTTCATCATATACCCACCTCTAACTGGTCAGTGGCCAAGAGAATATATTTACTATGAATGGTTCAGACTAATAATTAATCTGAGCTGCCTTTCTGAAGCATGCAGCCATCTTGTATCGAAGAAAACTGGGGTTAGCAAATGGAGGAGAAATGGTTGTAGGACAAGCAACTAACTGTGTCTGTAGCCCCACAGTTCTGTGACAACAGCGTACCTGAGATACGTGCCGGATTTCCAGGAAACTTTCTGGAGATCTTCATTTGACACAGGATACCTTGTGGACTCCTTGTGTAGGCAAAGGTACCTTTACTTGCCCCTACATTTCACCGTGGGTTTGGCTGCATCTAGACTGCCACATCAAAGCACTTTCCCCCAGGACTTTGAGGTACTGTTCCAGCGCCTTCCAGCACTCAATGTGTCTGCAGAGAAGTCTGAGGTAAGCCCCTCTCATGCTGATCCCGATAAAATGTTTCATTCTTTCTGGAACAGTTCTGAATTTCCTCTTTATCGTTGGAGGTCTGAAACTGCACTCTGAATATCTAGGTATGGACCTTTCTTCATTCATCCCCTGAGCACTCAGTGGTCCCTGGTAGTCTGAATATTAAATCTTTTTCTTCCATGTTTATTTCCTTATTTTTTCCCCCTCTGCTTCTGGAAGTCTAATAAAACTAATATTTTACCTTCTGGGTCTTTCAAACTTTTTTTTCATCTTTACTAATTTTCTAACTGCTTGTGTCTGCTCTAAATGATAGGAGGTTTCCTTGGCTGATCTTCTAGACCAGGGATTGGTGAGCTTCAGCTGACGTGGCAAATCTTGTCCACTTCCTGTTTATCTATGGCTTAGGAGCTAGATTTTTAAGTGCAGCTCTGCTCATTCATTTACATATTGTCTGTGGTTGCTTCAGGCTGTAATGAGAGTCACACAGCTGTCGTGGAGACTTTATGGCTCGCACTACCTCAAATATTAACTATCTGGCCCTTTACAGACAAAGTTTGCTGATTCCTGTTAGAGAATACCAGTGGGGGTTTTAACCGTGCTCATTCTATTGAATTGAACATCCACTGGATGTTTTCTACATTAATGATATTTTTAATTTCTTTTTCAAAGGTTTATTTGAGAGAGGGTACGCACACATTTGAGAGAGCATAAGCAGGGTGGAGGGGTAGAGGGAGAAGCAGACTCTTTCCTAAGCAGGGAGCCTGATGCGGGGCTTGATTTCAGGTCTCTGGGATCTTGACCTGAACTGAAGACAGACACCTAACCGACTGAGCCACCCAGGTGCCCTGAATTTCTAAGAACTTTATTTCTCTGGCTATTCTTTTTATCAGATGTATCAGCTATTTTGTTATGGATTTAATAATCATTTTCAAGTATGTTTTTTCCACAAGTACAAAAAGGGGCACACATTTCACTAAAATGTTCACTAAATGTTCACAAAGGGAACGTATCCCTATAACCAACCAAAAGAAAAATAAAATGACCAACACCCCAAAAACCTTTGTACTCCCATAGATTACTAACCACAGGGTAACCGCTATTTTGACTTCCAATTTTGATCTTTATCAGAATGGAACCATTCTGTATGGCTCTTTTCATGTCTAATTTCCTTCACTGAATATTATGCTTGGAAAATCCATGTTGTGTGTAGAAATTAGTTGTTCATTTGCATTTCTAGATATTATTCCCTTACATGCATACACCACAACTTATTGAATAATTCTATCCAAGTTGTTTCCAACTTTCACAGCACTGCTATACACATTCTTACACATTTTAAGGAACATATTGTGTACATTTCTATTATTCAGGAATAGAGTTCTGAGCCAGAGTACGTTCAGCCACAGCTGACTCTGATGAATTCCCACCAGCAGTGTATGAGAAGTCAGTTCAACATCATCACCAGCACTTGGTAGGATCAGTCTTTTAAATTTTAGTCATGTTGGTGGATGTGTGTTAGTGTTCATTGTGGTTTTAATCTGTATTTCCCTAATGACTAGTGAGTTTGGGAAATTTCCATATATTTTGGGCCATTTGATAGCCTCTTTTGTGAAACATCTGCTCAAGTCTCTTGCTCAGTTTTCTACTACACTGTGTATCTTTTTCTTATTGATTCATAGGAATTCTTTACCTATTTTGGAAAGGACTCCCTTATCACTCTTCACGGCTTGCCCTTTTTATACTCTCAATGGTGTTTTTTATGTTGTTGTTGATTTTGATGACCAGAGTTTATTTTGCAGTGGTCTAACTTTATTTTTTAAATTAAAAATTTTTTTTAAAATTTGAATTTTGGGGGGTGCTTGGGTGGCTCAGCTGGTTAAGAGCCTGACTCTTGATTTCTGCTCTGGTCATGATCTCAGGGCTGTGAGACTGAGTCTTGCTTTGGGCTCCGTGCTCAGGGCAGAGTTGGCTGGAGATTCTCTTCTCTCTCCCCCTGCTTGAGTGCTCTCAAATAAATAATTAAAATCTTAAAAACAATTCTATTTTTTTCCCTTCATGGTTAATGATTTGAACATTATATTTAAGAATGCTCTGCCTACTTTGCAACTGTGAAGATAATTCTCCTGTATTTTTTTTCTAAAAACTTTTTTTTTTTTTGTTTTTCCTTTACAAGCTGATCTCCAATTAATCTGGAATTCATTTTTGTTCAGGGCTAGGATGCCCTTCTTCTGCATGGATAGCCTATTGACTCATTTCATTTATGGAAAGGGCCATCTTTTCTTATTGCATGGCTGTGTCTTCTCCTTTGTTACTAATACAGTGACTGTATATATGTGGCTCTCTTTCTGGATCCTGTGTTCCACTCCACTGCTCTGTTTCCCTACAAGTGCACCAAGACCACACTGCCTTCTTTACTATGGCTCTGTAATAAATCTTGACATCCGGTCGTGTAAGTCCTTTAGCTTTGTGGTTCTTTAAGATTGTCTGGGTTGCTCTTGGTCTTTATCATTTCCCCATAAACTTGAAAATCAACTTGTCAGTTCAGACACACACACTAAAAAAAAACAAAACTTCCAAATTTTTATTGGGATTGCATTGAATCTATAATTCGGTTTGGGAATATCTTTATAATACAGACTATTCAGATTCATGAATGTGTCCTTCCTTCCTTCCCTGCCTCCCTCAGGTCTTTTAAAATTTCCATTGATATGGTTTTGCATTTTGTTGTCTACATAGATTTTGCAACATCTTTTGTTAGATTGATTCCTGGACATTTCGTTTTCTGATGCTATTGTAAATGATATTTTTGAATTCAATTTTCTATGTGTAGGTGGCTAGTACAATAGATTTCTGCATATTTACCTTATACCCAGTGACCTTGAATTCACTTAGCTATAAATCTTTTCAGTTGCTAATATTCAAACATGTTGTTTATGCCTAATGGCAGCTTTTTATTTTCTTTATCCTTAATTTTTTCCCTTGCTTTATTGCACTAGCAAAGACCTCTAGCACAATGTTGAATAAAGGTAATAGTGGGCAATCTTATCTCATTCCTAATCTCAAAGGGGGAAATTTTTAATACTTCACCACTAAATTATGATGTTTGTTCTGTTTCTTTTTTGGGGGGGGGGCACTTTTTCTCAGTTTAAAGAGGTTCTCTATTATTCATACTTTTGTTTTGAATGGTTATTGAATTTTATTAAAGCTTTTCCTGCATCTCTTGAGATGATTGCATAATTTGATAATGTGATACATTATTTTGATTGAATTTAGAATGTTAAACAACTTTCCATTCTTAGAATAAACTTAATAATGATGCATTACCCTTTTCTATCACTGAATTTGATATAGGTAGATTATGATCTACCGTTAGATATTAGGGGTTTCTAGTCTCCATTTGTTACACTTGTTCTTTGCTCCTATTTTTGTCTTCCACTCTTTTCTTTCTGCCTTTTGTTGTTCATATTGAGCATTTTATAAGATTCCATTTTCTCTGCTTTCTTAGCATATCAAGTATACTTTTTCTTTTACATTTTTTAGTGGTTGCCCTAGAGTTTGCAATATATACTTACAACATATTCAAATCCACTTGCAAATAACACCATGGGTGTGTGAATGCCTAATAGTAATGAAATAAATGTCCTCCCTCCCATCCCTTGTATCATTGCTGTCATTCATTTTACTTATATGTTAACATATACCATTCTATATGTATATACTAATATAGTATCATTATATATGATATACATGAAACTAAACATGATTGGATACATTGTGACTATTACTATTTTGAACAAACTGTCTTCTGTTATATCAATTAAGAAAAAAACTTATTTTACCTTCATTTCTTTCTTCTTTGATGCTCTTCCTTTCTTTTATGTAGATCCAAGTTTTGGATCAAGATATTTTTCCTTCTCTCTAAGGAACTGCTTTTAAGATTTCTTGGAAGGCAGAACTACTATAAAAAATATTCCTCAACTTTTGTTTGTCTGAAGGTCTTTATTTCTCCCCCACTTTTGAAGGATAATTTCACAGGGCACAGAATTCTAGGTTGATGGGTTTTTTTCTCTTGACGCTAAATATTCTACTCCACTCTCTTCTTGGTCGTGTGGTTCTGAGGGGCAGTCAGACACAGTTTGTTCCTCTCTTGGTAAGGTGTTCCTCTTTGTTATCTCTCTAGGTATCTTTTTTCCTCTCTAGGTAAGCTCTTCCTGCATCCTCTCCTCCCCGCCCCCAGAATTTTTTATCTTTGATTTTCTGTAGTTTGTAGTTCTGTAGTTTGAAGAAAATATGCCTAGGTGAACATTTACTCCACTGGATTTTCTCTGTTTTCTGTATCTGTGGTTTGGGGTCTGACATTAATTGGGGGGAAATTTTCAGTCATTAGTTTTTCAAATATTTCTTCTGTTCCTTCCTCTCTTCTTCTTCTAGTACTCCCATTATGCATATCCTAAGCTTTTCTGTAGCTGTCCCAGAGTTCTTGGATATTGTTTGTTCTCTTTGCTTTTCACTTTTTGAGAATTCTATTGATGTCTCCTCTAGCTCAGAAATTCTTTCCTCAGCTCTGTCTAGTCTACCACTAAGTCCGTCAAACATACTCTTCATTTCTCATACAGTGTTTTTTATCTCTAGTACTTCCTTCTGGTTCTTTTTAGGATTTCCATCTCTCTGCTTACGTCACCTGTCTGCTCTTGCGTGCTGTCTGTCCATTGTGGCCCTTAGCATATTAATCACAGCTGTTTTAAATTCCAGGTCTGATAATTCCAACATGGCTGATAAGTCTGGTTCTGAGGCTTGTTCTGTTTCTTCAGATTGTGGTTTTTGCTTTTAGGATGCCTTATAGTTTAAATTGATATTCAGACATGATATGCTGTGTACAAGGAATGTACTAGGTGAACAGGCTGTTTAGTAATGTAGGTGAGATGTAGGGAGAAAGAAAGGAGGCATATCATGGTCCCAGGACTAGGTCTCAGATTTTTAGTGAGGCTGTGCCTCTGGGCTGTGAATTTCACAAGTGTTTCTCAGGGTTTTTTGTTTTTGTTTTTGTTTTTTTTCCCCCTCTCCCTTAAGAGGGACACCATGGTTAGAGTGGAATTGGGTATTTCCCTTCTCCCAAGTCAGTTAGGTTCTAGGTAACTAGCTTCCCTTGAGTGCAGGGAAGAACAGAGTTCTCTCATATTTGTAAGTAGGGCTCCTTTTCCTCTTCCCCTAATGGAAGTCTGAGGGGATATTTTTCCCTCTGATATTTACTGTGGGAATGCATTGAGCTCCTGGAAGTAAATCTCACAGTATTTTGGGGGCTCCCTTAGGACTGAATCCCCCTGGAGTTTTCAAATTCAGACTTGTCTACATGGAGCCTCCAGCAATTTGTCCATTAGAGCTCAGATTTTCCTCTCTGGCCCTGATTCCCTCTGTGCTTTCTGCTTTGAGTCTCGGCTCTGGTAAGTTGTGACTCACTGTGTCTGCCTGTTTCTCTAGCCTTGGGAGAAAGTTGAGTGTGTTCTTTTCTTATGGACTCAAGAAGAGCTGTTCATTTTTCACTTTATTTAGCATTTTACTTGTTGGGATGGAGTGGCCACTTCCAAGACCCAGACAGGTGGAACTGGAAGCTAAAAGTTATCACCGAATTTGATTTGCTCATACTTGTTAAGGGCTTTTCATCTTTGTTCATAAAGAATATTGGCCTGTAATTTTCTTCTTTTGCTAACTGCAGAATTGAATCTAGCCAGCTACCCACATGCTACATGGTGTTTTTTACAGAAACTCCATGGATGGAAATCTGGAGACACCTGTTGGGGGAGAACCTACACATTCTGGAAGACCGGTGGTATGGGTGTTTGAGCCTTTCAGTGAATTGCATCACAATGCCGTGGTAGGTCAGGTGCAAGACAGGGTTCACCACAGATTCTTCCCTTCACCTCACCCTTGGTATCCAGTATATTAGCAATTCCTGTTGGTGGTACCTTCATACAAAATCAAAATTCAAGGAACTTCTTACATTTTTGTTGCCCTACCCTTGCCCCAGTTGTGGTCTGCTTTTGCCTGGATTACTGTAACTATCCAACTCCTCTCCCGGCCTCCCTTCTTGCCTTGTGCTCCCACAACCCATCCTACACTCAGAAACCAGAGACGTCTTTAAAAACATCTGTATCTGGTCATGTCAGTTCTCTGCTTTTATCCGTCCACTATGTTCCCATTGCAGCTAGAATAAAATCCAACCTGCTTACAAGGTTTCAAACAGGATCTAGTCTAGTCCTTGTTTACCTTACAAAGCTCATGTCCTACTCCTTTAGATAGTAGGTTCCAATCTTCTAAGTATCCTATCAAATTACCAGGTGTTATTTTCTTTATAGCACTTATCTGTATAAAACAATAGGCTTATTCCCTGTTGATTTTCGGCTGACCTTCCCCACACTCTTTGAGCGTTAAACATTCACTGACTGCCATCCCCAGCACTGACAACAGTGACTCATCACAGAAGGTGCTGGATACATGCTTGAACCCTATCTCCTAGTCCTTCAGACAAGACCAGAGTTTGCTATTGGACTTTAAGCTGCTACACCTGGTGTACATTTAAGCCTTCCCTTGGAGAAAACCCATCAAAAGTGGGAAACTCATCCAGGGTCATTCTCTTCTCTCAGGTGTCTAGTCCCTTCCAAAACCTGTCTGCTCTGGGTTGTTCTCCATTGTCTTTAGGTAGTTATATTTTTATATTTTACCATCTGCACAAGAGTCTATTTGATTGACTCACAATAACCAGGACTGGATATGTTTTTGAAGTTAGAATGTGGAGTTTGAGAGAATTTTGGTTACTCTCTAAGGAATTTTCACTGGGAACTTGTAAAGCCAGCATTAGCACCAACTGAATTGGGGAAGACGGAGGATGGCGCAAATTTTGGGGCGGGTAGATCAGAAGTTCCGGTTTGGACATGTGGAGTTTAGGATGTTTGCTGAGTAGGTCATTGGTATGTAAAGAGCTACATCTTGCAACAAACATACGTATTCTGGGGACTGCCAGCATACACATTTCACTTAAAGCCATGACTGGGAGAGAGAGTGCGTGGAGTGTGGACACAGAGGAGGGAAAAACAGACTGTGACCTGCCCACTCCAAAACTAAGCCAGGAGAAGAAGAACTGGAAGAAACACAAGGGCAGCAGTCAGCATGGGAGGGAAACCAAGAGAGGGTACCCCAAAAGTCGTGTAGAGAAAATGTGTCACGAGGGGGGGATGCTGCTGACAGGTGCTGTCAGATGGGAACTGGCAATCCTGAATGCTGGTGCTGGGAACCCGGCTGGGGGGGGCAGGGTTTGAGAGACAACTGGGGGTGGGGACTGGAGATATGGGGGGGTTATTTAGAAGTGGCTCCCTGGCAAGCTGTAAGGATAAGGATGAGGGCAGCTTCAAGGTGGGGCTCAAAAGTACATGATGCCGAGGATTTCTTGGGATGAAAGGGAACCAGGAAGAGACTCTCAGAGAAAGCTCGACTGGCTGCAAGTTCCCTGAACCTGTGAGGTGGGATGAAGGAGTGAGAAGGTCAGAGAGGGGCCCTGATGTTGGCTCTTTCCACAGCGGAGCGGTTCTTCATGCTGAAGAGGCCCAGGAGGAGTCATGGAGAGGACGGCAAGGGGGATGGAGGCCGGTGGAAGCATAAGGAGCTTTAAGGCCAGGGTAGGATGGAGGGCACAGGCAGATGGTGGACTCATGGAAAGGTCTGGGATGCAGAGAAAGTTTGGACCGCTGATCCAGCTGTCAGTGCTGGATGAAGATGAGTGGGGAGAAACTGATGGTGAGGACAGGTGGCAGAGGCTGGTACAGCTGGATGGTGAGGACCCCATAAGGAAGGGGAGACCTGAAGGTAAAGGGGAGAAGGCTCTGAAGTCCTACTCCCACCATCCTCATCCCTGGGGTGTGGGCATGTGCGGAACGAACACCCTCAAGAGATCAGGGCTTTGGGGGCAGAGCAAAGTTTCAACTTTATCACTCTTGAAAACATCAGAGGGATTATTTCTGCCCCATCAGTCAAGCCTTCAGTGAGAATAGTCAATACCAAATACTTCTCAGTCCCAGAGCTATAACTACTTGGCATTCTGTGCTCATAATGCACTTGCAAATTGATTGTTTTATTTTACTTAACTTTTCAGGCTCAGTGGTAAACCAGCGACTGAATGTTCTCCCTCCACAACAAGCCTCCTCAGTTCAAAGTATTACTATGTCTCACCTCCTCCCTTGCCCCTCAGCTCCTCCCACCCCCACCTCCTCCCTTTCTCCCCTGTCCCCCCAGCTCTTCCCCAGTCCCTCAGCTCCTTCCCTGGCTCCCACCTCCCTTAGTCCTTAGTCCTTCTGAGCATTCAGATCTCATCTTAGTGTCACCTCCAGAGATAGACCTTTTGTCATTCTGGATAAGATCACTGCCCCTCCTCCCCAGTCTGTTCTTCATTTCTGCACCCTTCTCCTTTCCTTCGTAGAACTCAGTCCCATTTATATATTTTCTTTCCAAACAGTCTCTTTCTCATGGAATAAAATTGCACTAGGAGCCGGGTCAACTGTCCCATTCACCATCGTATTTCCAGTACTTGCCATAGTGTTCGGCACGTAGCAAGCCTTTAACAGATATTGTTGGACAAGTATTTGTATTTCCATTTTATAAATGACTCAGAATGAGACTCAGCGAGAGTGACAAAGCCTGGCTTCTGACCAGGGTCTTCCAACTTTTCCATTTCCACAATCTCTCTTGAAATTAGGAAGCAGTTTACTCTAATTCTTCATGATGGGTTAGAATGGCCGCAGCATCTGCCCCTGAGCCCGCAACCACCAAAAGGAGACTACACAAATGAAGCTGTAGCCGTTCCAGGCTCTGCCTCGAAGGGACTGGCAACATCGCCTTCCACGCTCTGAGAGCACTTGCTGTCAGGACGCCCAACTGCCTCGTGAGCCTGGCTGTCCTTCTGGAGAGACCGTGGGGGCGATGCCGTGCAAGTCTGCAGCTGCAGGAGCATTTTGGCAGAACCTCCGGGTGGCTTCCGCCCCAGCTGCCAATCAGCTGCAACTCCACGAGCCCCCGAGCCCTGGGGTGAGCCCAGCAGAGCTGCCCAGCTGAGCCCTTTCAACCTGCAGAACCACGAGGGAGGTTGGAATGGTTGTTCTAAATAGGGTGGGAACTCGGAGGAGGCAAGAGGGCGCCTAGGACACAGGATGTAAGGAGGCGCTCTGCTCTTGGGGACCCAGCTTGTCCTTGTTTGACCTTGAGAGTGAACATCTCCTTAGACCTTGTGCCCTGGGGGCCTCACTTCCGTCTGCCCAGACCTAGATTCTCAGCCACGAGGTCTGGGCGGTTTTACCCAGCTCTAGAGACCCCAAGCATTCATGCGGCCTTGAGCAGAGCAGGTGCACTGGATTGAACCAGTTAAGGTTCCATTCCAACTTCCCAGCAAGGGGCTTTTGTAGGAATCCTGGGTGCTCTGGGTCTGACCCTGACAGTTTGTATCACACTTTCTTCAACACATCATTCCTGTGGTTCTAAACTCTCACTGTCTCCATTTCAGCAAACGTTCTTGAGCATCTCCCTTGGGCTCAGCACTGGCCGGCGCTCAGAGACGGTGGGGAGAGGGCAGGGGAGACAAATGCGGGTCCTGCCCCAAGGAGCTGACCATGAACCCAAGCAGCCGCTGCGGTGGGCTGAGACCCATGGGACAGTGAGTGGGGCTGCCGAAGGGGCTGGAGGAGGTTAACGTCTGAAATGCGGAGACAGCAGAAGACCGGTAGGGGGCGGGTTTTGTACCGAGCCCCAAGGGTGAGCACAGCTGCGCCCAGCAGCGGTGAGGCGACAGGACAGGAACACCTGTGAGCAGCTGTCACTGTGTCACACTGCCCTCTTGTTCTCTTGTTCCATCCCCCCACACTCCCTTTGGGACGACCAAGGGAAAGGGCATTTCCAGAGGTCTCTCCGGGTCTTACCTCAGTGGTGGCTCAGACCGACACCAGAGCTGTGGCCTTTCAGGGCAGGGCAGGGCAGCGACGCCTTCCTGGTCAGTGGCTGGTCACAACGTCTTTGTTACCCTAGCCCTGCTCCGCTGTCCCTTAAGAAAATGACCTACAGGGGCGCCTGGGTGGCTCAGCGGGTTAAAGCCTCTGCCTTTGGTTCAGGTCATGATCCCAGGATCCTGGGATCGAGCCCCACATCAGGCTCTCTGCTCAGCAGGGAGCCTGCTTCCCTTCCTCTCTCTGCCTGCCTGTGATCTCTGTCTGCCAAATAAATAAATAAAAATCTTTAAAAAAAGAAAAGAAAAGAAAAGAAAAGAAAAGAAAATGACCTGCAGGGCCTGGACCCATGGCTCCTGTTTGCAGATGTTCTATAAAACCCGACTCACGGGCAGTAAATATGGGAAAGCTGATCTGGCCCGCAAAGCGCCTCCCGGCACCGCGAGGCGCGTTCACCGCGAGGCGCGTTCACCGCGAGGCGCGTTCACCGCGAGGCGCGTTCACAGCCCCGAACCGCCTGGCTGGTTGGCTGGTCAGCGCCCGCAGGCCCCAGGTCAGGCTGGGCCCATTTTCATGTAATTCTTTACAATTAGCACGTGGCTTGTCTGCAGAAAAGGGCAGCCAAGTGTTTTCAAATAGTATCTTCTCTGCAGGTTAAACATTTACTTTCTGCTCTGCCAACACAGTTAATTTGCAAAGCGAACCCCCTTTCCTCTGAACTTCTAACAAATGCAACCCCAATTCTCCAGGCCCCATGCCAGCTGCGATGGTGGGATGGGGGTGGGGAGGCAGGAGGACTTGTGAGAACTTGGGCAGAATTGGTGGAGGAGGCAACTGGTCCCAGGTGGTGAAGGAGGCGGGAAATGGTCAGAACCGCTCTGTGACAAGCTGTGTGGGGCCCGGAAAAAGGTTGGGAAAAAAAAAAAAACCCTCTTAAGCCTTTGTGGCTCTCTGGGGATATCAGAGTTCTCTAGGAAAGAATTCCCATATGCTGGGACCCAAGGCTTCAGGCCTCATGGAAATCCCAGGGACAATAAATGTCGTTCATAATGTAATCGTAACATGTGGGTTACACTTCTTGATTTTTATGTTTGCATAACCATTCTTCACTTGGGGTCTAACGTCTCACTTAAGGTTTGGCCACGAGAGTGAATGGGGGACCTGACTGCTGGCTCTCCTCCTTCATGGCCCTGGGGGATTTGCAAACTCAGACTCCGGGGCCGGCAGGTGACAGGAATAAACAGCATGTGGGGGTCAGGCCGGTGGCTGTGTGAGGCCCTCCGCTCACCCGGAAGGGAGGCATGACTGCGCATTCCTGCCTGTGAGAAACACTGGCCCAGTGTACCAGCATGGGCGGATCTTAATAAGAGAAGATGGCTATCTGTACTTTTCCTTGAAATTGGCAGAAAAACATTGCTCGACCAAACTACATGCATCTGTAGTCTGCGTTGGGCAGCCAGGGAGGAGCAGGGTGTGGAGGGGAGGGAGGGGGTGAAGTCAGACCTCAGAACCAGAGATGCTGGTTCTCTGGAGTCACTGGCCGTGTGACAATGGCCAAGTCACGTCCCTTTTTGGGCCTCATCTTCCTCATCTGGAGAGTCATGGGTCTGGAAGTTTCCATCTTTATTTTGTTTTTTATTTTCTATTTTTTTTTAGAGGGGAGGAGGAGCAGAGGGAGAGGGAGAGAACCTCAAGCAGGCTCTGTGCCCAGTGCAGAACCTGACATAGGGCTCCATCCCACGACCTGAGATCATGACCTGAGCCAAAATCAGGAGTCAGACACTCAACCTACTGAACCCCCCAGGTGCCCCTGGAAGATTCCATTTTAAAAATGTTGTTCAGCCTCAGGATTTGGAACCCCCAGCACATGGTGTGATACAGATGCTCAACTCGGCGGCCAAAAAATTGATGTTAAATTAATAAAATAATGAATTACTCACCTGGACTTTTTGCAAAGATGATCAGCCTCGGAAGAGAAGTCTTAGACAAATCCTTCCTTTTCCCGAACAAATTCCCCATTGTTTTCCCTTGATGCTGTTTGCCCCCATAGATTTCAGTTTCTGTTTCCCATGAAACCTCAGCTTTTGAGCAGACCCCCAGACTCCTCTGTGCGGCTCCGGTATGGGAGCTCTGGGTGGGCCGGCTGCCCTCCCCTTGGCAAGCTGCACAGGCAGTCCTGATGGGCTCCCGTGGTCAGGAATCAGCGATGTGAACGCGACACGCCTTCCACCTGAGATGGGAGCAAGATCTCTGAGAGTGCTGGATGCCCCTGGAGAAGGCCACCACGTTCTGTGGGGATGCCATCAGCGGCCCAGCAGCACGAGAGCAACGGCAGGCGTGGTGCATTTGTGGCTACAGAAGGAAAGGTGATTTGCCCAAGCATAGCCCATGCCCAACTTCCGTAAGAAGTTCCTTCCTTCTTCCGTAAGAAGCCCCACACCTTCTTACGGAATCCCTTACCTGTGCAAATGGAATCAGCCTCAACAGGATAGGATCCGTAAGATATTATAGGTGAATTTGGGGTTTTCCAGGATTTACAGAAGTTGTAAACCGAAGGGACCCTAGGGGAGGGAATGGCTGGGGAGAGAGTCTGGCCCACTAGACTGTGGGCCATCAGCTCTCTGGAGAGGTTGTATCTCACTCAGCCCTTGGATCCAATGATGCACTATTATACGATCAATGATGCACTATTATACGATCTTACCAATGGCGAATGAAGGTCAGGTGAGGAAGGACGGTTCCCCAAGCTCATGTCACTTGTAAGGTGTGCAGCCAGGACCCAAACTCAGAATGATCTGACTCCGAAGTCCTCATTCCTCCCGTGAGGAATTGAGACACAGGTTACCAGATTGCCCTCCTCCATCAG
Organism: Enhydra lutris kenyoni; assembly: GCF_002288905.1. Lineage (NCBI taxonomy): Eukaryota > Metazoa > Chordata > Mammalia > Carnivora > Mustelidae > Enhydra > Enhydra lutris. The sequence continues at coordinate 74,373,167 of NW_019154096.1, forward strand.
CGCGGTGAGCGAATGCGGCCCGCAGAGCTTACTGTCATCATCAAGGTCAGAGCTGTTTTCCTTGTCAGGAGTGGTCTTTCAGTGCCGTGTTCGTCTCTGGGCGACACCAGGCTGGTGGAGGCAGGTTCTCAGGCCCCAGGAGTAGGAACCTCTTGTCATCGTTCCCTCTTCATGACATCTTCAACTTAAGAGTCACTTTGGATTGGACTGGGCCACTGTCATCTTCTGAAAGAAGCCACTGAGATGGTCATTGAAGGACACCATGAGTGTGGCTTGGAACACAGGAGTCCAGATATGGGGGCACCACCGGCAGATGCCCCGCTCCTCCCCACAGCCTTCATCCTCTTGCGTCGTCTTGGGGCTGGCTCTTCTGTTGCTGGTAGGCTTGCGGCCCCGGGATTTCACTCAGGTCCACGCCACGGCAGCAGGGATAAGGGTGACCCAGTTCCCCATCCCTGGCCTCTCCGCTTCCCCGTCTGAGTTGGCCGGGGAGGTTTCCGTGAGCTGCATCATCCCCAGCAGCCAGCCAGCCCTCCGATTCGTTTCAGTCCGGTAAGTTCTCCTGCCGCTGAGCCACCTGTCGGGCAACGCCTCCCGCACCAGATGGCTGTGCCTCCTGCCCCTTCACGGCAGTCCAGCCAAACCCAGGCCCGGCATGGACAGAAGAGGACCCGAGTGGCCGTGGCCAAGGTCAAAGTGTCCATCTGGACACAGGTATGAGCAGAGCCGAGGCACGCCACAGAAACAGCTTTGGCAGGGATGGTGTCACAGGCCCTCAGCTCTCGGCTCCCTTTCCGTCTGATTTCAAGCTCAAAAGCTGCTCAGAGGCACAGCTTCTCCCGCAGGTGGCTGACATCCTGAAGAACCGCCTCCCCCAGGCTCCCAGTCAGGGGCGCCTGCTTCCCGTCACCCCCTCCCACCAAGGGCGAATGATCGGGAATCTTTGTCAGAGAGGAGCTTGGCTACAAATGACCGCTCTCGGCATTTCCAGGGCCTGCGCGGCCTGGGGCTCAAGGTCCACAGTCAGCAAGCCTTTCCCTGTCCCTCCCCCTCTCCCCTCCTCATGGCAGAGCCTTGAATTCTGAACTCCTTCCTCCCTCGTAGCTCTTCAACTTGACCTCACACTGTGGCAGTCAAATGAAAATGCGAGGCAATATTATTGTACCAAATTGTTTACAAAATAGAAAACTGGAGAGGAAACACTGTTTTGTTTTCTGAACAGTGAGAAATCTGAGCAGACCTACTTATTTCCAATTCTCTGATTTTTCCAAGTGTACATAAGAAGGCCATTGAGATGGCCTTGCAGGAGGCTTGTTTTGGCTTTGAAGCAAGCCTTCCTCCTTCCATTGGTAAGTAATAGATTCTGAATTAAAGAAAAAAAAATCCCACTGCATTCAGAATTCCCAAACCAGCATAACCCATTTCTTATTCTAAACAAGAGAGCCAACATTTATCTTCGGGGTCAAGATGTCAGTGTTAAAAAAATGTTTTAGAACAGAAAATATCACAGCCATGTGCAAGCCCGGCAAGGACGGCTCCCACCATCGGCTGATAATTGCTGTGCTCATGCTTTTTCCTTAGAGCTTTCATTGTTTCTCTCGGTGGAAGCTTTAGGAAGCCATCTCTGTTTTCATTCCAGTGTGGCTTACACTGGATTCAAGTTTTCAAAATGGCACCAGAAATATCTTATCAATTTCCCCAGGACATGGTGAGATGGAACCTGTGAGATGATCCTGTTCCCTTATGAGACACACGTGTGAGCGGGGCGATCTTACCGATACTCGGGCCCATCTGCGAGGCGGCGCGGATCTGGGGTAATGGGTGACACGTTGGACTTGCAGTATGTTGGGCTTCGCTGTGACCCCGATTTGCCCGCCCTCCACAGATCACTGTTCAGCCACCAGCATCCCACATCCTGTCGTCTTTTCCATTTGCTGCTTTATGGGTGGGCAGGTCACCTGACAGCACCCGCCTGGACGGAGCTGGCCTCGAGGGTCTGCCATTCTCCCTCGGCTGTCCTCTGATGCCCTACCACGTGCCAGCTTTGCTTTCATGTTGCCAATACTGGGTGGGGGGAGGGATTGGATCTCATTTGAGCACTGTTTTATCTGCTTATTTTACACACAGATGTGAGTACAATTCTCTCTACATAAGTATTCAAGTTTTCATTCCAACTGTCTTCAGTACTTACTACAACAGACAGGCAAATAGCCAGCCCCCATGGTGCTGGAAATGCCTTTCCCCATACCTTGCTCTTCAAAGGCTGTCACAAATGGAATGTTATGAAATAAAACAAGACTGGCGGGGGTTCCAATAAAGTCACCCCAAATTACTCAAATGTCTCTGTGAACTATTTCATATATTCTGGACGTGTACTGGCAGTGGTGGGGGAATGTGTTCTTCTCTGTTCCCAGTTTTGGCTCCTCCAAATGAAATATTAATAGTATTACTATAGCTGCATTGGGCACGAGGAAGAAACTTCCGGTAATAAGGCAGGCTTACAGCAATGTTTGTATTCATTGCAAGTTAGCAGCACTAGGATTGATGTAGTGTGCTGGGTCTGTATTCCCCAGGCACATAAATTGGTCAGGGAGTTCCTGAAACCCTGGAGGATAATTCATTCTCCCAAATGAAGGTTCCGCAGGAAAAGTGAATACAGTGCTGTGTCAGCCAAGGCTTGCCCCCGTCCATCAGGTCTCCATGATTCATCCCAGAGGCAAATGACTCACTGCTGGTGTCCTGCACATAATTAATGCCATTTTGTAAGTGCAAAGACTGTGTGTCCGAGTGCGCACAATTTTAGCTGGACTGATGCCTGTGGTGGTTCTGGTGGGCTTCGTGGAGCGGATTGCCAGGTAGTATCAGAGGCAAACCCCAGCAAGGTGGGAATGTGGAGGCGTCAGCTCAGCTGCTGTAACAAAAAACATAGCCTGGGGCCGCCTCCACACGTATTTCTTATGGTTCCAGGGCCTGACGTCCAACACCAGGTGTTCGCCGGGTTGCGTTCTGGTTAGGGTGCTCTTCTAGACCCACAAACAGCCTCTTCCTTGGATCCTCACATGGAGGAAGGAGAGATCATCTCCCTCCCACCTGTTCTCCTGAGGGCACTAGTCCCCGTCATGAGCGTTCCACTACCCTGGCCGAATGACCTCCACAGAGCTCTGCCTCCAGAGACCATCACGCCAGAAGGTAGGGTTTCAGCATGTGGCTTTTAGAGGGACACACATATTCAGGCCAGAGCACAGAGTGATGAGCGTCAATGTCCCTTTGGGAGATGAAGAGGATGGCTACGGAGGACAGACGGGGAGGTGAGGCGGGCAGGGGCAGCCGCTGTGATGGGCTACGCTGGCTGGGAGTGGTGAGAAGCCCACCTCTGCCTGCCACAGTGAGGGTATTTGGAAATGTAAACTGCACTCTATGCCCCCAGCTTGCTGTGCCCTCACGTTAAATAGCTAAGCTGAAGTTTGTGGTTTCAGGTTCAAAACTCAGGGGAAAATATGACTCATGGTTGAGCTTAAACCCTGAGGAGAATCTAGGAGGAGAGAGTTCCGGGGAGCAGACGGTATGCAGGAGGGTAGGACTTCTGCCTTGCCCCTCTGTGTGACTGGAGAATTTCGGAAAATGAAAGCTCTTTGGGTAGACCCAGAGGTGGTCACCACACAAGTCACCAAGATTCATGAGGTGAAAAGCTCTGTAAGCTCCTTGGATGAAACTTCTATTCGCCAGTGGCACCGTTACTCTCATCTATGCATGAGGTGTCCTGGTGAGGGAGTTTCCTTCTCCATCAGAAGACTTGCTGCTTTAGGATCATTCGGGGTTTGTGCAGAATTATGGGCTCAGAAATTGTTTCCCATCCATGCGGGACTTACGTAGAGCGATTCACTGTTTCTTGGTCCCCGGCTCCCAGTCCCACAATCAGAGGGATCGGCAAGCTCTTCCTGGAAAGGGCCAAATAGCAACTATTTTCAGTTTTGTGGGCCCTATGGTCCCATAGTATCTGTTCAACTGTGCTGTTACTGGGTAAAGTAGCCAGGGACATAGGCACACAAATGGTATGGCTGTGTTTCTATAAGACTTTATTGACAAGAACAGAAGGAGGGTGGGATTTGGCTCCTTGGAGTTTGCTGGTTCCTGCCCTAGATTTGTTGGTAGGTCTGTTGGTTCAGGCAGGAAGTTATTCAGGTATTTAACAAAATCTCACTGTGCATCTGCTCTGTGCTCTAATCTGTACACAGTTCTAGCCCTTTGGGTTAGATCAGTGAACACAGACAAGAGTCCTTAGAGCTCTGTGCTTAGAGCTTATACCTTTATTGGGGAGACAGACAGCAAACCAACAGGTTGGATTCCCTTCTATACCTCTGTTCTCCCCCTTTCTCATTCCACCCCAGAGAGGCTCTGTGCCCCTGGCGGTCCACGGGGACGGCATCAATACACTCTGTTGTGTCCACCTTCCTCCCATTGCGTCCAGTCCATGAGAGACAGAGGCAAGAAGGGATTTTATTCCTCCTGCTCCTGAAATATCTGGTCTATTATACCTACTTGGGTATACATCTGTGTACAGATACCCTGAGCTGCGTCTGTCTGTGTGTTTCTAAGCCACATAATGTCCTCCAGAGAGCATGCTGGAGGCCTGATAACAGTGGTGTAGAATATGAAGTTGGACCAATGTGGTGTTACTTTAAGAGGATGGAGTCAGACATACGGGGCCACCTTCTCGGAGCCTCTCTTCTCACGTGTACATGGAAAATAATAAAAAGAGCTGCTAACCCCATAGGGTTGTGGGGAGAATCAAATGTGATAATGCAGGTAAGGTGCTTGGTACAGGGCCCGGCACACAGAAAAGGTTCAGCAAATAGTAGCAGTGATCAATATATTGTATGTGGTATATTGCCGCTCATGTTGGCAAGTTACTTTAAATACTGTGCTTATTATGAACACATCCTTTTGTGTCATGAGCACCACAGACCTGAGGGCAGGTGCCTGGAGAGAGATCCAGTTGGCTGCAGTTTCCAAGTCTGGAGACTCTCTGGGTACTTCTGGGATGAATGCCCCCCGCCCCGCCCCGCCCTGCCCCACCCCATGCCCATCACTCACATCCAGCTTCTGCCTCCCTTTGCTCTGATTTCACAACCTAGATTCACTCATCACCTTTACATTATCTAGAAACTGGTTTAAATTACTTTTTCTCTGATGGCTCCCCTTGGTTTCCTTCACTGGTGTGAGATCCTACATTTTTTTATTCCTTCAATATTATTTTAATGGAGTCTCAGGAGAAAAGAGAGTTCTGGGGCTCAGTTTTCACCTGGAAGGCTACTGATAGGTTTTTTTTTTTTTTTTTAAGTTTCATTCTTTAAAAAATTAATGTTTAATTGTGGTAAAATACAGATAATATAAAATTTATCATCTTAACCATTTTAAAGGTATAGCTCCATAGTGTGAAGTTCATTCACATTGTTGGGCAACTGTCATCCATCTCCAGAGCTCTTTTCATCTTGTAAACTGCAGTTCTGCCTCCACTAAACAGTGGTCCTCCATCCTGCCTCTCACTCACCGCCATTCTACTCTCTGTCTTCATGAATTTGATTACTCCAGGGACCTCACATAAGTGGGATCATACGTATTTGTCCTTTTGCGACTGGCGTGTTTCCCTTAGCACAACGTCCTCAAGCTTTATCCATATTGTAGTGTTACTTTCTAAGGCTGGACAATATTCCCTTGTACATATAGATCATATTTTGTTTATCCATTTATCCATCAATGGACACTTGGGTTGCATCCAACTTTTGCCCATTGTGAGTCATGCCACTTCAGAGATGGCTGTTCAAACACTGTTGAGTTTTGCAAGGGCTGCTATGCAAGAGATCCTGGCCACTCACCCCCAAATCAGATGTATCTGTGTGTACATTTCCCATTGCATTGAGATAAATCATCATCATCATCACCATCACATTGTCATCCATATAATGCTCCAGGGTGAAGAGGTTTACTTGATATACTTCTTCCAGGTCCATTATCATAATCCAAGAGGTAGCTCAAAGAGTTTGAGCTCCAGAGAGATTAAGTGACTTCCCTAAGCTACTCAAAGGCACAACTAAAACCACAGAATAGTTCCATCATCTTGAAAGACATTGTTGAACCCTTTCGTTTGCATTGACGCTATTGTGGGTTGGTTAGGTAGGGATGACCACTGAATGATTATCTCTAAGCTGGTAACTTTAACGCAACTTTTCCTGATGAGACAGACTGGTACTATAAATTTCATGTGGGGGGAAAAAAAAAAAAGAAATTGAAGTCTCTGCCAGCTAAGACATGACAGAATGTCAGAGAAGATTCAACTATAAAAATGATAGAGATTCATTCCTCTATGTTTTCACGGAGGGGAACAAGGTAAGTGATCTTGGGTTGTTGGCACTTTTTCTCCCATTCGTATATTCCTTCTAAACATGAGCATTCTGTTGTCTATTCATCTGTTAATGACAGCTGATTATCAAACCGTAAATATACATGTTGGATCTAATGGTTTGTGAATGTTAAGCATCAGACAGCAATATTCGTGGGTATTTAGAGAACTCTACAGCTTCATCCCAATGACTATCTAGCTTGTCAGTTTTCTGTAGAATTCTCTGATTCTTTGTGCTGTCAGCCGAATCATGTGTTCAGCAGAAAGCAGACTTTTTTCTACCTCCATTATTGCTATTTTTTTCTTCCTGTCAGTAAACAGATTCAAAAAAAGGGAGAAGGAAACACAACTCTCTTGTGTAATCTAGGCTACAGATATCACATTTTCCCTATGTCTTTTGGAAAATAGCAAATGTGATTTCTTAAGGCTTTCCATTTTCAAATCATTTCAGGCACATTTGCAGATCTGTGGGCCCTTGGTACTTCTGCACCGTGTATCGGAGAAAGTAACAGATATGAAGATGCTGAACTTCAAATCAAAGGACCTCCATCCTTCAACCTGGAAGTCCCGTGGTACTTATTTAAAATTAAAAAATATTTGGCCCCTAGCGGTTTGCTCCCTGAATGCCAAGGTCCATTTATTTATTTTCTTAGCAGAGCTGGAGTAGCCTGGCGTTTAAGCTTTGACAGTATGCTAATATGTGCCCGAGAAAGACACACTGGTCCCCAGGGTGCAAACAGGAGCCTCTGAGAACTTTTCTTAAAATGTCTTCATTCTTCCATTCACCCAGAAAGCAGTGATTCAGCACCTGCCAGTGCCAGGTCTGCATTCACCTCTGGGGGAATGGGAGGTGCCAAGACCGGTAGAATGGGAGGCAACATGGCAGAGCAGAAAGGGCGTGGTCGGAAGCCCGGCCTGCCTCCCTGCAGCGTGTGTGGCCTTCACCTCCCCAGCCCTTCCTCTCTGGCCGGGATGGAGACACCCATCCCAGGGAGCTGGATGATGAGCTGTGTGGTCTGCCAATGGCTCATGGTGCGGAGCTGCGACCCTCAGGCTTATTTGCTCTTGGTTTATTTCCATTTCTTTCAGTCCCCTTGACCCTTCTGTTCCACACACTCTGCCGACTATGCTTTCTTCTCCGCCTCCATTTTTGCTGTTGCATTGGACCATACTGACCCTCAAACTCTGCGTTTCCTCCCCAACCCCCCACTGCCCTGCTGTCTTCTTATCTCTCTGCTCCTTTCTTTTCTGGGGTCCTTGCCCTCTCTTTCTTTTTCCTTTCTTCCTTCTTCTTCTTTTTTTTTTCTTTTCAAATTCTATTTAAATTCTAATTAGTTAACCTATAGTGTAATTTGGTTTCAGGAGTTGAATTTAGGGATTTATCACTCACACACAACACCCAGTGCTCAACAAAACAAGTGCCCTCCTTAATGCCCATCCCCCATCCAGCCCACCCCCCGTCCCCCTACCTCCCTCAACCCTCAGTTTGTTCTCTATCCTTAAAAGTCGGTTATAGCTCACTTCCCTCTTTCTTTTTTTCCCTTCCCATATGTTCATCTGTTTTGTTTCCTTGCCCTCTCTTCTTTTTCTTGCTCTCTCGCTCTTTCTCTTCTTTCTCTAAAGGGTAGATTTTCAGTCTCTGCTCATTTCTCTCTTTAAGTTACTGCTTTTTTTTTTTTTTTTTTTTTTTTTTACACCGCGAGGCGCGTTCACCGCGAGGCGCGTTCACCGCGAGGCGCGTTCACCGCGAGGCGCGTTCACAGCCCCGAACCGCCTGGCTGGTTGGCTGGTCAGCGCCCGCAGGCCCCAGGTCAGGCTGGGCCCATTTTCATGTAATTCTTTACAATTAGCACGTGGCTTGTCTGCAGAAAAGGGCAGCCAAGTGTTTTCAAATAGTATCTTCTCTGCAGGTTAAACATTTACTTTCTGCTCTGCCAACACAGTTAATTTGCAAAGCGAACCCCCTTTCCTCTGAACTTCTAACAAATGCAACCCCAATTCTCCAGGCCCCATGCCAGCTGCGATGGTGGGATGGGGGTGGGGAGGCAGGAGGACTTGTGAGAACTTGGGCAGAATTGGTGGAGGAGGCAACTGGTCCCAGGTGGTGAAGGAGGCGGGAAATGGTCAGAACCGCTCTGTGACAAGCTGTGTGGGGCCCGGAAAAAGGTTGGGAAAAAAAAAAAAACCCTCTTAAGCCTTTGTGGCTCTCTGGGGATATCAGAGTTCTCTAGGAAAGAATTCCCATATGCTGGGACCCAAGGCTTCAGGCCTCATGGAAATCCCAGGGACAATAAATGTCGTTCATAATGTAATCGTAACATGTGGGTTACACTTCTTGATTTTTATGTTTGCATAACCATTCTTCACTTGGGGTCTAACGTCTCACTTAAGGTTTGGCCACGAGAGTGAATGGGGGACCTGACTGCTGGCTCTCCTCCTTCATGGCCCTGGGGGATTTGCAAACTCAGACTCCGGGGCCGGCAGGTGACAGGAATAAACAGCATGTGGGGGTCAGGCCGGTGGCTGTGTGAGGCCCTCCGCTCACCCGGAAGGGAGGCATGACTGCGCATTCCTGCCTGTGAGAAACACTGGCCCAGTGTACCAGCATGGGCGGATCTTAATAAGAGAAGATGGCTATCTGTACTTTTCCTTGAAATTGGCAGAAAAACATTGCTCGACCAAACTACATGCATCTGTAGTCTGCGTTGGGCAGCCAGGGAGGAGCAGGGTGTGGAGGGGAGGGAGGGGGTGAAGTCAGACCTCAGAACCAGAGATGCTGGTTCTCTGGAGTCACTGGCCGTGTGACAATGGCCAAGTCACGTCCCTTTTTGGGCCTCATCTTCCTCATCTGGAGAGTCATGGGTCTGGAAGTTTCCATCTTTATTTTGTTTTTTATTTTCTATTTTTTTTTAGAGGGGAGGAGGAGCAGAGGGAGAGGGAGAGAACCTCAAGCAGGCTCTGTGCCCAGTGCAGAACCTGACATAGGGCTCCATCCCACGACCTGAGATCATGACCTGAGCCAAAATCAGGAGTCAGACACTCAACCTACTGAACCCCCCAGGTGCCCCTGGAAGATTCCATTTTAAAAATGTTGTTCAGCCTCAGGATTTGGAACCCCCAGCACATGGTGTGATACAGATGCTCAACTCGGCGGCCAAAAAATTGATGTTAAATTAATAAAATAATGAATTACTCACCTGGACTTTTTGCAAAGATGATCAGCCTCGGAAGAGAAGTCTTAGACAAATCCTTCCTTTTCCCGAACAAATTCCCCATTGTTTTCCCTTGATGCTGTTTGCCCCCATAGATTTCAGTTTCTGTTTCCCATGAAACCTCAGCTTTTGAGCAGACCCCCAGACTCCTCTGTGCGGCTCCGGTATGGGAGCTCTGGGTGGGCCGGCTGCCCTCCCCTTGGCAAGCTGCACAGGCAGTCCTGATGGGCTCCCGTGGTCAGGAATCAGCGATGTGAACGCGACACGCCTTCCACCTGAGATGGGAGCAAGATCTCTGAGAGTGCTGGATGCCCCTGGAGAAGGCCACCACGTTCTGTGGGGATGCCATCAGCGGCCCAGCAGCACGAGAGCAACGGCAGGCGTGGTGCATTTGTGGCTACAGAAGGAAAGGTGATTTGCCCAAGCATAGCCCATGCCCAACTTCCGTAAGAAGTTCCTTCCTTCTTCCGTAAGAAGCCCCACACCTTCTTACGGAATCCCTTACCTGTGCAAATGGAATCAGCCTCAACAGGATAGGATCCGTAAGATATTATAGGTGAATTTGGGGTTTTCCAGGATTTACAGAAGTTGTAAACCGAAGGGACCCTAGGGGAGGGAATGGCTGGGGAGAGAGTCTGGCCCACTAGACTGTGGGCCATCAGCTCTCTGGAGAGGTTGTATCTCACTCAGCCCTTGGATCCAATGATGCACTATTATACGATCAATGATGCACTATTATACGATCTTACCAATGGCGAATGAAGGTCAGGTGAGGAAGGACGGTTCCCCAAGCTCATGTCACTTGTAAGGTGTGCAGCCAGGACCCAAACTCAGAATGATCTGACTCCGAAGTCCTCATTCCTCCCGTGAGGAATTGAGACACAGGTTACCAGATTGCCCTCCTCCATCAGCGCGGTGAGCGAATGCGGCCCGCAGAGCTTACTGTCATCATCAAGGTCAGAGCTGTTTTCCTTGTCAGGAGTGGTCTTTCAGTGCCGTGTTCGTCTCTGGGCGACACCAGGCTGGTGGAGGCAGGTTCTCAGGCCCCAGGAGTAGGAACCTCTTGTCATCGTTCCCTCTTCATGACATCTTCAACTTAAGAGTCACTTTGGATTGGACTGGGCCACTGTCATCTTCTGAAAGAAGCCACTGAGATGGTCATTGAAGGACACCATGAGTGTGGCTTGGAACACAGGAGTCCAGATATGGGGGCACCACCGGCAGATGCCCCGCTCCTCCCCACAGCCTTCATCCTCTTGCGTCGTCTTGGGGCTGGCTCTTCTGTTGCTGGTAGGCTTGCGGCCCCGGGATTTCACTCAGGTCCACGCCACGGCAGCAGGGATAAGGGTGACCCAGTTCCCCATCCCTGGCCTCTCCGCTTCCCCGTCTGAGTTGGCCGGGGAGGTTTCCGTGAGCTGCATCATCCCCAGCAGCCAGCCAGCCCTCCGATTCGTTTCAGTCCGGTAAGTTCTCCTGCCGCTGAGCCACCTGTCGGGCAACGCCTCCCGCACCAGATGGCTGTGCCTCCTGCCCCTTCACGGCAGTCCAGCCAAACCCAGGCCCGGCATGGACAGAAGAGGACCCGAGTGGCCGTGGCCAAGGTCAAAGTGTCCATCTGGACACAGGTATGAGCAGAGCCGAGGCACGCCACAGAAACAGCTTTGGCAGGGATGGTGTCACAGGCCCTCAGCTCTCGGCTCCCTTTCCGTCTGATTTCAAGCTCAAAAGCTGCTCAGAGGCACAGCTTCTCCCGCAGGTGGCTGACATCCTGAAGAACCGCCTCCCCCAGGCTCCCAGTCAGGGGCGCCTGCTTCCCGTCACCCCCTCCCACCAAGGGCGAATGATCGGGAATCTTTGTCAGAGAGGAGCTTGGCTACAAATGACCGCTCTCGGCATTTCCAGGGCCTGCGCGGCCTGGGGCTCAAGGTCCACAGTCAGCAAGCCTTTCCCTGTCCCTCCCCCTCTCCCCTCCTCATGGCAGAGCCTTGAATTCTGAACTCCTTCCTCCCTCGTAGCTCTTCAACTTGACCTCACACTGTGGCAGTCAAATGAAAATGCGAGGCAATATTATTGTACCAAATTGTTTACAAAATAGAAAACTGGAGAGGAAACACTGTTTTGTTTTCTGAACAGTGAGAAATCTGAGCAGACCTACTTATTTCCAATTCTCTGATTTTTCCAAGTGTACATAAGAAGGCCATTGAGATGGCCTTGCAGGAGGCTTGTTTTGGCTTTGAAGCAAGCCTTCCTCCTTCCATTGGTAAGTAATAGATTCTGAATTAAAGAAAAAAAAATCCCACTGCATTCAGAATTCCCAAACCAGCATAACCCATTTCTTATTCTAAACAAGAGAGCCAACATTTATCTTCGGGGTCAAGATGTCAGTGTTAAAAAAATGTTTTAGAACAGAAAATATCACAGCCATGTGCAAGCCCGGCAAGGACGGCTCCCACCATCGGCTGATAATTGCTGTGCTCATGCTTTTTCCTTAGAGCTTTCATTGTTTCTCTCGGTGGAAGCTTTAGGAAGCCATCTCTGTTTTCATTCCAGTGTGGCTTACACTGGATTCAAGTTTTCAAAATGGCACCAGAAATATCTTATCAATTTCCCCAGGACATGGTGAGATGGAACCTGTGAGATGATCCTGTTCCCTTATGAGACACACGTGTGAGCGGGGCGATCTTACCGATACTCGGGCCCATCTGCGAGGCGGCGCGGATCTGGGGTAATGGGTGACACGTTGGACTTGCAGTATGTTGGGCTTCGCTGTGACCCCGATTTGCCCGCCCTCCACAGATCACTGTTCAGCCACCAGCATCCCACATCCTGTCGTCTTTTCCATTTGCTGCTTTATGGGTGGGCAGGTCACCTGACAGCACCCGCCTGGACGGAGCTGGCCTCGAGGGTCTGCCATTCTCCCTCGGCTGTCCTCTGATGCCCTACCACGTGCCAGCTTTGCTTTCATGTTGCCAATACTGGGTGGGGGGAGGGATTGGATCTCATTTGAGCACTGTTTTATCTGCTTATTTTACACACAGATGTGAGTACAATTCTCTCTACATAAGTATTCAAGTTTTCATTCCAACTGTCTTCAGTACTTACTACAACAGACAGGCAAATAGCCAGCCCCCATGGTGCTGGAAATGCCTTTCCCCATACCTTGCTCTTCAAAGGCTGTCACAAATGGAATGTTATGAAATAAAACAAGACTGGCGGGGGTTCCAATAAAGTCACCCCAAATTACTCAAATGTCTCTGTGAACTATTTCATATATTCTGGACATGTACTGGCAGTGGTGGGGGAATGTGTTCTTCTCTGTTCCCAGTTTTGGCTCCTCCAAATGAAATATTAATAGTATTACTATAGCTGCATTGGGCACGAGGAAGAAACTTCCGGTAATAAGGCAGGCTTACAGCAATGTTTGTATTCATTGCAAGTTAGCAGCACTAGGATTGATGTAGTGTGCTGGGTCTGTATTCCCCAGGCACATAAATTGGTCAGGGAGTTCCTGAAACCCTGGAGGATAATTCATTCTCCCAAATGAAGGTTCCGCAGGAAAAGTGAATACAGTGCTGTGTCAGCCAAGGCTTGCCCCCGTCCATCAGGTCTCCATGATTCATCCCAGAGGCAAATGACTCACTGCTGGTGTCCTGCACATAATTAATGCCATTTTGTAAGTGCAAAGACTGTGTGTCCGAGTGCGCACAATTTTAGCTGGACTGATGCCTGTGGTGGTTCTGGTGGGCTTCGTGGAGCGGATTGCCAGGTAGTATCAGAGGCAAACCCCAGCAAGGTGGGAATGTGGAGGCGTCAGCTCAGCTGCTGTAACAAAAAACATAGCCTGGGGCCGCCTCCACACGTATTTCTTATGGTTCCAGGGCCTGACGTCCAACACCAGGTGTTCGCCGGGTTGCGTTCTGGTTAGGGTGCTCTTCTAGACCCACAAACAGCCTCTTCCTTGGATCCTCACATGGAGGAAGGAGAGATCATCTCCCTCCCACCTGTTCTCCTGAGGGCACTAGTCCCCGTCATGAGTGTTCCACTACCCTGGCCGAATGACCTCCACAGAGCTCTGCCTCCAGAGACCATCACGCCAGAAGGTAGGGTTTCAGCATGTGGCTTTTAGAGGGACACACATATTCAGGCCAGAGCACAGAGTGATGAGCGTCAATGTCCCTTTGGGAGATGAAGAGGATGGCTACGGAGGACAGACGGGGAGGTGAGGCGGGCAGGGGCAGCCGCTGTGATGGGCTACGCTGGCTGGGAGTGGTGAGAAGCCCACCTCTGCCTGCCACAGTGAGGGTATTTGGAAATGTAAACTGCACTCTATGCCCCCAGCTTGCTGTGCCCTCACGTTAAATAGCTAAGCTGAAGTTTGTGGTTTCAGGTTCAAAACTCAGGGGAAAATATGACTCATGGTTGAGCTTAAACCCTGAGGAGAATCTAGGAGGAGAGAGTTCCGGGGAGCAGACGGTATGCAGGAGGGTAGGACTTCTGCCTTGCCCCTCTGTGTGACTGGAGAATTTCGGAAAATGAAAGCTCTTTGGGTAGACCCAGAGGTGGTCACCACACAAGTCACCAAGATTCATGAGGTGAAAAGCTCTGTAAGCTCCTTGGATGAAACTTCTATTCGCCAGTGGCACCGTTACTCTCATCTATGCATGAGGTGTCCTGGTGAGGGAGTTTCCTTCTCCATCAGAAGACTTGCTGCTTTAGGATCATTCGGGGTTTGTGCAGAATTATGGGCTCAGAAATTGTTTCCCATCCATGCGGGACTTACGTAGAGCGATTCACTGTTTCTTGGTCCCCGGCTCCCAGTCCCACAATCAGAGGGATCGGCAAGCTCTTCCTGGAAAGGGCCAAATAGCAACTATTTTCAGTTTTGTGGGCCCTATGGTCCCATAGTATCTGTTCAACTGTGCTGTTACTGGGTAAAGTAGCCAGGGACATAGGCACACAAATGGTATGGCTGTGTTTCTATAAGACTTTATTGACAAGAACAGAAGGAGGGTGGGATTTGGCTCCTTGGAGTTTGCTGGTTCCTGCCCTAGATTTGTTGGTAGGTCTGTTGGTTCAGGCAGGAAGTTATTCAGGTATTTAACAAAATCTCACTGTGCATCTGCTCTGTGCTCTAATCTGTACACAGTTCTAGCCCTTTGGGTTAGATCAGTGAACACAGACAAGAGTCCTTAGAGCTCTGTGCTTAGAGCTTATACCTTTATTGGGGAGACAGACAGCAAACCAACAGGTTGGATTCCCTTCTATACCTCTGTTCTCCCCCTTTCTCATTCCACCCCAGAGAGGCTCTGTGCCCCTGGCGGTCCACGGGGACGGCATCAATACACTCTGTTGTGTCCACCTTCCTCCCATTGCGTCCAGTCCATGAGAGACAGAGGCAAGAAGGGATTTTATTCCTCCTGCTCCTGAAATATCTGGTCTATTATACCTACTTGGGTATACATCTGTGTACAGATACCCTGAGCTGCGTCTGTCTGTGTGTTTCTAAGCCACATAATGTCCTCCAGAGAGCATGCTGGAGGCCTGATAACAGTGGTGGAGAATATGAAGTTGGACCAATGTGGTGTTACTTTAAGAGGATGGAGTCAGACATACGGGGCCACCTTCTCGGAGCCTCTCTTCTCACGTGTACATGGAAAATAATAAAAAGAGCTGCTAACCCCATAGGGTTGTGGGGAGAATCAAATGTGATAATGCAGGTAAGGTGCTTGGTACAGGGCCCGGCACACAGAAAAGGTTCAGCAAATAGTAGCAGTGATCAATATATTGTATGTGGTATATTGCCGCTCATGTTGGCAAGTTACTTTAAATACTGTGCTTATTATGAACACATCCTTTTGTGTCATGAGCACCACAGACCTGAGGGCAGGTGCCTGGAGAGAGATCCAGTTGGCTGCAGTTTCCAAGTCTGGAGACTCTCTGGGTACTTCTGGGATGAATGCCCCCCGCCCCGCCCCGCCCTGCCCCACCCCATGCCCATCACTCACATCCAGCTTCTGCCTCCCTTTGCTCTGATTTCACAACCTAGATTCACTCATCACCTTTACATTATCTAGAAACTGGTTTAAATTACTTTTTCTCTGATGGCTCCCCTTGGTTTCCTTCACTGGTGTGAGATCCTACATTTTTTTATTCCTTCAATATTATTTTAATGGAGTCTCAGGAGAAAAGAGAGTTCTGGGGCTCAGTTTTCACCTGGAAGGCTACTGATAGGTTTTTTTTTTTTTTTTTTAAGTTTCATTCTTTAAAAAATTAATGTTTAATTGTGGTAAAATACAGATAATATAAAATTTATCATCTTAACCATTTTAAAGGTATAGCTCCATAGTGTGAAGTTCATTCACATTGTTGGGCAACTGTCATCCATCTCCAGAGCTCTTTTCATCTTGTAAACTGCAGTTCTGCCTCCACTAAACAGTGGTCCTCCATCCTGCCTCTCACTCACCGCCATTCTACTCTCTGTCTTCATGAATTTGATTACTCCAGGGACCTCACATAAGTGGGATCATACGTATTTGTCCTTTTGCGACTGGCGTGTTTCCCTTAGCACAACGTCCTCAAGCTTTATCCATATTGTAGTGTTACTTTCTAAGGCTGGACAATATTCCCTTGTACATATAGATCATATTTTGTTTATCCATTTATCCATCAATGGACACTTGGGTTGCATCCAACTTTTGCCCATTGTGAGTCATGCCACTTCAGAGATGGCTGTTCAAACACTGTTGAGTTTTGCAAGGGCTGCTATGCAAGAGATCCTGGCCACTCACCCCCAAATCAGATGTATCTGTGTGTACATTTCCCATTGCATTGAGATAAATCATCATCATCATCACCATCACATTGTCATCCATATAATGCTCCAGGGTGAAGAGGTTTACTTGATATACTTCTTCCAGGTCCATTATCATAATCCAAGAGGTAGCTCAAAGAGTTTGAGCTCCAGAGAGATTAAGTGACTTCCCTAAGCTACTCAAAGGCACAACTAAAACCACAGAATAGTTCCATCATCTTGAAAGACATTGTTGAACCCTTTCGTTTGCATTGACGCTATTGTGGGTTGGTTAGGTAGGGATGACCACTGAATGATTATCTCTAAGCTGGTAACTTTAACGCAACTTTTCCTGATGAGACAGACTGGTACTATAAATTTCATGTGGGGGAAAAAAAAAAAGAAATTGAAGTCTCTGCCAGCTAAGACATGACAGAATGTCAGAGAAGATTCAACTATAAAAATGATAGAGATTCATTCCTCTATGTTTTCACGGAGGGGAACAAGGTAAGTGATCTTGGGTTGTTGGCACTTTTTCTCCCATTCGTATATTCCTTCTAAACATGAGCATTCTGTTGTCTATTCATCTGTTAATGACAGCTGATTATCAAACCGTAAATATACATGTTGGATCTAATGGTTTGTGAATGTTAAGCATCAGACAGCAATATTCGTGGGTATTTAGAGAACTCTACAGCTTCATCCCAATGACTATCTAGCTTGTCAGTTTTCTGTAGAATTCTCTGATTCTTTGTGCTGTCAGCCGAATCATGTGTTCAGCAGAAAGCAGACTTTTTTCTACCTCCATTATTGCTATTTTTTTCTTCCTGTCAGTAAACAGATTCAAAAAAAGGGAGAAGGAAACACAACTCTCTTGTGTAATCTAGGCTACAGATATCACATTTTCCCTATGTCTTTTGGAAAATAGCAAATGTGATTTCTTAAGGCTTTCCATTTTCAAATCATTTCAGGCACATTTGCAGATCTGTGGGCCCTTGGTACTTCTGCACCGTGTATCGGAGAAAGTAACAGATATGAAGATGCTGAACTTCAAATCAAAGGACCTCCATCCTTCAACCTGGAAGTCCCGTGGTACTTATTTAAAATTAAAAAATATTTGGCCCCTAGCGGTTTGCTCCCTGAATGCCAAGGTCCATTTATTTATTTTCTTAGCAGAGCTGGAGTAGCCTGGCGTTTAAGCTTTGACAGTATGCTAATATGTGCCCGAGAAAGACACACTGGTCCCCAGGGTGCAAACAGGAGCCTCTGAGAACTTTTCTTAAAATGTCTTCATTCTTCCATTCACCCAGAAAGCAGTGATTCAGCACCTGCCAGTGCCAGGTCTGCATTCACCTCTGGGGGAATGGGAGGTGCCAAGACCGGTAGAATGGGAGGCAACATGGCAGAGCAGAAAGGGCGTGGTCGGAAGCCCGGCCTGCCTCCCTGCAGCGTGTGTGGCCTTCACCTCCCCAGCCCTTCCTCTCTGGCCGGGATGGAGACACCCATCCCAGGGAGCTGGATGATGAGCTGTGTGGTCTGCCAATGGCTCATGGTGCGGAGCTGCGACCCTCAGGCTTATTTGCTCTTGGTTTATTTCCATTTCTTTCAGTCCCCTTGACCCTTCTGTTCCACACACTCTGCCGACTATGCTTTCTTCTCCGCCTCCATTTTTGCTGTTGCATTGGACCATACTGACCCTCAAACTCTGCGTTTCCTCCCCAACCCCCCACTGCCCTGCTGTCTTCTTATCTCTCTGCTCCTTTCTTTTCTGGGGTCCTTGCCCTCTCTTTCTTTTTCCTTTCTTCCTTCTTCTTCTTTTTTTTTTCTTTTCAAATTCTATTTAAATTCTAATTAGTTAACCTATAGTGTAATTTGGTTTCAGGAGTTGAATTTAGGGATTTATCACTCACACACAACACCCAGTGCTCAACAAAACAAGTGCCCTCCTTAATGCCCATCCCCCATCCAGCCCACCCCCCGTCCCCCTACCTCCCTCAACCCTCAGTTTGTTCTCTATCCTTAAAAGTCGGTTATAGCTCACTTCCCTCTTTCTTTTTTTCCCTTCCCATATGTTCATCTGTTTTGTTTCCTTGCCCTCTCTTCTTTTTCTTGCTCTCTCGCTCTTTCTCTTCTTTCTCTAAAGGGTAGATTTTCAGTCTCTGCTCATTTCTCTCTTTAAGTTACTGCTTTTTTTTTTTTTTTTTTTTTTTTTTTTAAAAGCACTGACCATCCTTCAGGTCCTTCTTATTCTCCAGGCATCACTAATGTTCATTTTCCTGGCTTCAGTCTTCATCCTGAATCTGATGACCCCAAAGTTCACATTGCTGTATTCAATTTTACACCAAACACCTAACTGGATGCTCACCTTCAACTCAAAGCCTCTTCCTTCCCAAACTAGCTCCCTACTAGATTCCACCGCCCCCCACCCCCATCGGTAGCACCATTTTCTCAATTATCTGCAAAGGAGATGTTAGAGTCAAACTTAATTTTTTTCTTTTCTTTAACTGCTTTCTCATTTACTCATATGATTTTTATTGATTCTTTCAAAATATTTCTGAGCAGAAAAGCATTTGATTAAGTTAACAAGAGACAATACCAACTTCTAAAAACACCTGCAAATAAAGAAACCAATCGATTTATAAAGCAGCATATACAGCATCATCCCAATTTTGTTAATGTTGTGCTGTGTCTCTTTCATCTACCAATCTAATCTATCTGCAATGTGCATGAAGATAGACTGAAAGAATGCTCAGAAGTGTTGATGGCAGGTGTCCCCAGTGATGGGATTATGACTGGATTTTACTTTCTTTTTTTTCTTTCTTTTTTCCTTTCCCCACCCCTAGACTTCTGATGCCCAGAAGAGGATTAATGACAAGCCTTGGTTTATGACACACACTCATAATTAGTTCCTTTAATTTTTTCTCTTATTTATTTATTTGAATATTTATTTTCAGTACTTATTTGATGATTGCAGTAGACATATATGCCCACAATCCAAGTCGAGTTCTCAAACAATAAGATGGCTTACATTTCCTGTGTGCTGCCCACCCACCACCCCCTACCATCTCCTACATCCTACCAGGAAGGTCCAAGAGATTGCATCAGTCCACATTCTATCCAACAATTCTATGTCAGGCTTCTTAATTTTTGTCACTTGAATGGGAATAAAATATCATCTTATTGTGGTCTTGATTTGCGTTTTCTCGGTTCTAATAAAATTGAATATCTTTTCATACATTTAGAGGCTATATTTTTTTCCTCCTCTGAATTTACAGGCTTATATCTTTTCCATTTTTCAACAAGGTTGTTTGTTTTTGTTATATTGATTTGTAGGAATAAGACAAGGATGTCAGCTAATGCCACCGCTGTTCAATACTGTCCTGGAGGTCCTTGTCAATGAATGATAAAGACACGAAAAAGAAATTAAAGACATTAGGATTAGAAAGAAACATATGACTATTATTATTTGCAGATGATATTACTGAGTACATAGAAGACTCCAGACAATCTAGAAATTTGTGTACTTACAGGAGACCTTAGCAAGGTGTTTGGATATGGAACCAATAGACAAACACCAGTGACATTTCTGTACACCATCTATAAACAGAAAATGTAATATTAAGAAGGTCATTATTTATAATAGCCAAACAACACTATGCAATATCTATAATTAACCCTGTAAAGAAGTATGCAAGGCAAAAACTTAAAATATAATTCTTCAATAAGTTGCATTCAGAAGACCTAGATACACTGAGAGAAATTTTATGTTCCTGGATAGGATTTCAATTCTCCTGCCACTCCCCTCCTTGATCTATAGACTCAGCACAATTCTATTCTGTGGAATTTGATAATTTAATTCTAGAATGTACATGGAGCAGTAGGAGGGCCAAGAGTAATTAGTAACTGTTAGGATGGTTGCCCGGTCAGACCTAAGTCTTATTTTAAACATTTAATAATGAATATAGTAGAGTCAGTGCTCGGATAGGCACATTGTGAGTGGAACTGAGCAGAGAGAGCAGGAAGATATCCCTCTGTGTGTGGAACTGTGAGATACAACACAGGGGTCGTGAGTCGTCACTGGGGAGAGATGGAGCACTCAAAAAATGAAGCTGAAAAATTGATTCTCTATATGGAAAACCCAATTTGGTCCCTATCAACTCCAACTGGATTCAAGTTTTAACTGTCAAAAGTGATACCTTAACATAGAGGTGAATATTGTTCTCATCTTGAGCCAGGCTGGCCTTCCACAAAACTCAACAAGTGAAACCCAACCGGGAAGAATGCTAATTCTGACTTACTGAAAACGAAAGTCTTCCCCCTCCTCCTCTTCCTATTCTTCTTCTTCTTTAATAAAAAACCATTGAAAAAAGAACAACCATTTTTTAAAAAGTGAAATGGAAAGCCACAAACTGGAAGATATCCGTAGTAGAGATAAGTGACAAAGGATGATCATCAAGAAAATATGAATAATCCCTTAGAAGTCCTTAAAAAAAGATAACCAACCTAATAGAAACATGTTATTTTTATATTTTCACAGTAAAACTGTACTACATGCAATAAAAATGTACATTCCAAAGACATTATGAAATTAAAAAGGAGAAGTTGTTTTATCTGTAAATACATGCTTTCTCTCCATTTGGATCTTCTCTAATGTCTCTCATTAAAAGCCCTTATAATTTCTTATGTTTAGATTTTGTTTATTTCTAATAGATTTCCCTTAAGAAAATATACAGTAAAAAGAGACCAAGTGTTAAAATAATTAATATATAAATAGTTCTTACTATCCAACAAGAAAAATCCTCAACATGATAGAAAAGTAGGCTAAGGCTAAGGAATTGATGAAAGAAGAGTACAAATGGAGAATAAACAGAAAAATGTTTTGCTTTACTAGCCATCAAATAAATGAAAATAGAAGCAACAATAAAATTCCACGACTTCCATTTCCAAAGTCGGTAGGAATAAGTGAGATTGTCATTCTCATCTACTGAAGTTGGGTGTGTAGACTGATGCCACATTTTTGGAGAGCAATTTGTCAGCCTGTTTCAAGACCCTTTAAGATGTTCATATTTTGGGGGGTGCTTGGGTGGCTCAGTGGGTTAAGGCCTCTACCTTCGGCTCGGGTCATGATCCCAGGGTCCTGGAATTGAGCCCAACATTGGCCTCTCTGCTCAGCAGGGAGCCTGCTTCCTCCTCTCTCTCTGCCTGCATCTCTGCCTACTTGTGATCTCTGTCTGTCAAATAAATAAATAAAATCTTTAAAAAAAAGTTTATATTTTTTGATCAAGTGATTCAACTTTTAAAATCTATGCTAAAAATAATTAGAGACACAAAGTTTATAAATAACAATGTTTATAATTATTTATAGTAGCACAGACTAGAAGCAAAAATAAAATACAAAAGGTTGAAAAAAAGGGGGCTCTATCCATTGGATGGATTATTATAGAGACTAAAATTTTTTTTGTGCTCAAAAGACCTCATAATTAAAGTCTTTTAAATAAAATAACAATGTGATACCAATTTTTACCTATGAGATTAAGAAAATCAGTAATGTTA
Source organism: Enhydra lutris kenyoni (assembly GCF_002288905.1). NCBI lineage: Eukaryota > Metazoa > Chordata > Mammalia > Carnivora > Mustelidae > Enhydra > Enhydra lutris. The sequence goes on from NW_019154096.1 coordinate 74,395,122, forward strand.
AGTGATGAGAAAGATAATGCAACAGGCAGTATTACCCACTTGGGGTGTGTATTTTAATTGGCATAGCTTTTTTGGAAGGAAATCTGGCAGCACAAATAAAAAGGTTAAATGCATATATCCAGCAATTTTACTTTTGAAAATTTCCTGACAGATACCTGTTTAAGAGGAGAAAGACTTTTTTTGTAGAACAATTTCATCACATTGTAATTTGAAACACTCTAAATGTCTATCAGTAGATGACTAGTTAAATCACAGTAGATGCATATGATGAGACACAACATCAATGTCTCTCACAAAATGAGAGAGAACACAGGTGCTGAGATGAAAACATATCAAAAACATTCAATTAAGGAAAAAGGGTATGTCTTAGTGTGGGTTTCCCTGGAAGCAGAGCCTGAGACAAGGGTGTGGTACAGGTAGTTTCTTTGGGAAGGGATCCCAGGAAGAAGGAGTGAGGAGGCAGGGAGTGTGAGTCAGGGAAGAGGAAACAGCAAAATCATCACATAATGGAGGAATCAAGAATTGATCTACCTGGAACCTCCTGAGAAGAGTATAGAAGGGCTCCAGACTTGTCCCCTGATTGCAAGACAGGAGATAGCTTGGCTGGACAGAAGATGAAAAGATGGACACTATGTAAGAGAGAAGGTGGTGTTCACACAGAACTGACTGCCCTACTTGGGGCTGAAATCAGGACTGGTCCAGGGGATGTGACCTGGAGTACCAGAGGAGTCCACTAGACTGATTCAATTTGGTTAAAAAATAGTTTACATATATACATAGAGATATGCACAAGAAACCCTCTTCACTGTGGTCAATTAACTGATACCTTCCAAGCCCTCGATGAAACGTGGTCCACACTTATATAGAAAGCATGGGACTAGCAGGTTACACTCTAGAACAGTGGTTCTCAAATGTTAGGAAGCATCAGAATCACTTGGAGGGCTTATTAAGACACAGATTTCTGGGCTCCACCCCCACAGTTTCTAATTCACTAAGTCTGGGTTGGGCTGGAGAATTTGCATTTTTCACAAGTACTCAGGGATGCTGATGTTACTGGTCTAGAGATCACTTGTTTAGAACATCTATGCCTTTTCCTCACCGGCTGGATTGTGTGATTACCCAGAATCCAATGTGTTTAGTTCCCAAAACTGTTTATGTCAGTTGTCCTTGTTATTGTAACTGAGTAATCTAATTAAACATTGAATGAACTGATGAAATGTGAGGGGGGAGGGGCAAGGAAAAAGACCTGAATCTGTAAAATATGACTTGAGTGCTATAGAAAAGACATGATATAGATGAGTTACTGAAAAATTGCTGTAGAGTTAGGAGTGATCAAGGCAACGGTAAAAAATCACAATAACTGAAAATGGAAGAGCCACGATAGCCTAGAAAATTATTTTAAAAGATTATTTGTAAGTGTCCAAGTTCTTGTTCCATTATAAAGTATCTCAAAACAAAAATGTATGCCAGTGTGTTAATAGAATAAAAAATTAATATATAAACAACACATTTGAAATGTACTTGAATACACTGAAAGAAGAGGTCTTGCACCTGCATTAGAATATTGTCAAATCCATGTAAATTTACCTGTTTTAATTTAAATATAAAGTTTAAAGTATTTACGATTTTTTTTTTCTGACTCTCTGCTTGAACTATTTTGATCAATGACTGGTCTTGATCCAACTGAAAGAGAGACTTTTTTTTTTTTTTTTAAGATTTCTTTTTTTTAAGAGAGAGAGAGAGAGAACTTGAGTGGGTGTAGGGCATAGAGGGAGAGGGAAAGAGAGACTCTCAAGCAAACTCCCCTGCTGAGTGCAGAGCGCCATGCGGGGTTCAATGTGGGGTTTGATCCCAGAGCCCTGAGATCAGGACCTGAGTGGAAATAAGAGTCAGATGCATAACTGACTGAACCACCTAGGATCCCCTGAAGGGGAGAACTTCTGTTGTCTCCACTTTTGAATCTTTCTGTCCTAAAGCAGTTTTTTTTTTTCCCCAGGCAAAAAGCTGGAAAGTAGGAATTCTGATGAGCATTCCCTGAATGTCCCAGGTAGTATTCTGTTATTAAAGAATGCCAATTTAGTGTTTAAATTGTACAAAATTGTGCAATGTTTTATAACATTGTTGCCAATTTCTTTGACTCATGACCTTGCCCCCAAGTGCACACAGAGTAAAATCTAAATCCTTGGTGTGGAATTCAGGGATCCCTCTGACTTGATCAACATCCATCTGTCACTCCCCATCACTTCTCACTTCTTCCCTTTGTATACCTTGAACCATGCATAAATTATCATTTTTTGCAACTTGTGCCTTTTTAATGAGCCCTTGTCTTTGTTCATCTGTCCAGAGAACTCCTATTTATACTTCAGAGGCAAGCCCAAATATCCCACCTCTGGGAAGCCTTCTACAATTCCCTCCTTTATTCCAATAGTGATTTGTGTATAGTCTTTGATAGTACTTGTCAGATTATTTTGAATTTTTTTGCTTTGATTTCAGTGGAACCTGTGGAATCTTACCTTTCAGTGTCTAGAACATTTATAATCTTTTACCACATTTTACCTTATCACTTTACCTGAGCTTTGTTCCAGTCCTGACACTCAGTAGGAACTCAGTAACATTGTTGGAAAATATGAATGGATGAATGAATGAATACATACATACATACATACTCATGACCTCTTACATGTTTATACTTTTACTCAACCACCTGTAGACATAAAAACCCACTGGAATTTAAATGACAACTTAAGTATAGTACATATTGGCTTGAATTACTCACATCACTCACCCTCTTAATGCTTAGCAATTTCTTCTTGTAGTCATAAATAAAACCCAACCCCGTTCTAAAAACTGCTTTAAAAACACAGCAGTGACATCCAAATTGCTGAATAGATAAATAGCTTTATTAAGTATGAGAGCTTCAGCATTTTGCAATTCATCAGTGAAAATCCCCGTCTGGGAGAACGAGATGCTTCTCAGTCTCGCCAGTGGTGAAATGGGGGCAATAACAGAATGACGTCTCAGGGTTATGGGCAGTCGTTAGGGAGGTAATTAATGTAAGGTATCTGATCACCGTGGGGAGCCAAGAAATTAACCAATTACATTTAACTGTGGCTTTAACTGACCACATTTTTGTTGAATTGAGTTTGCATCGCTGTAGAGACCAGAGCTAGCCATTTGCATATCTTAATGCGGGACTCCCACACTGAGGTATTTACCCAGTAAAGCTCACCTAGATGCATCAAATGACATGACAAGAATATTGATAGCATTGGTCCTCATAACAGTCCCAAATTGGAAACAGTGTGAATGTCAGCATGAGAATGGATAAACGCACCATGTTACTTTCACACAACCATATGCAAGGCAACAAGAACAGAGGAAGAACTACACATTTGAATCTCACAGGCACAATGCAAGAGAAAGAAGTCGGAGGCGAGAGAGTAAGTGTGTGAAAGTGATACACACTTTAACAACAAGCAGACCAACCCATGGTGATAGAAATCCTGAGTCATTACCCTTGGTTGGGGGGGCGGTGCAGGGGAGAAGCTGGGAGGGAGTACAGAGGAACTCTGGGGTGCTGTGATGTCCTGGATCTCCAACAGGATGGTTATCTGGCTGTGTTCACTTTGTGAAGCTTTATAAAGCTGTCTATGACCTGTGTGCCTTTCTGTATGGGTGCCATGCTTCAATAAAAAGCTTATTTAAAGAGACAAAAGGCAAAACCAGCGGGGTGGCTGGAAGGGGGGACTTGACAAAAACAAGGGCTAGGAATTCCCAGGGTTTGGAGAGTGGCGGAGAGACAGGGAAGCAGCTAAGAGAATGTATTAGGAAGACATCCTTAAGTCTCTATGTGTGGATGAAAACCAAAACCTCTGACAGCAGTGACTTGTTTTTCTTTTCTGGATGATGCAGCAAAAATGCTCGTCACCTGTTGAGACAGAAGAGTAGCCATCTGGAAAAGTAAAAATATGATCTAAACTCTACACTGTACATCAGGATAAATTCTAAATGAGTCAAAGATTTGTATGCAAAACAGGAAACCATAAACCAGAGGAAAAATGGAAGAATTCCTCTTTAACTTTGGAGTGGAGAAGCTCTTTCTAACTGTGACACCAAAGCAAGAAAATACCAATGAATTTGAATACACAATAACAAAAGCCTCCTGTATGGCACAATGACCACAAGCACATGATACAATAAAAGAAAGCAAACAAAAATCCTACAAAGCAAAGCCAGAGCACAAATGAAAACCCAACAGATAAATTGTAATTCATATCGTAGCAAAGGGCTAACCTTCTGAATATGTAAGGTGCTCCTAGAAATTGATAAGAATAAAACAGAACCCAGAAACTCAACAGCAAAATAGGCAAATGATACAAAGAGTTTACAATAAAGGAAATACAAGTTCCTCTTAAACCTATGAAAAGGTGCTTAACCTCCCTCATAATTAGAGCAACGTGAGTAGAAATGGAGCCTCCATTTGAAGAAAAACCCTTTGATAATATTCTGTTGCTGAAGGTGTGGGGGAAAAGGCTTATGTATATGCATGGTTGCCCGGTGTGTAGATTGGTGCAAACCTTCTAGAGGCTGTTTGGCAATATCTATCAAAATTTGAAAGGTCTATCCCTGTGACCTTGAATCTCAGTTCTGGGAATTTGTGTACAAGTCTTCAAGCCCAAGGGCCAGTATGGTGTATGTCTCAGATTATTCACCTCAACACTGTCATCGGGAAAGACTGGAGACAATCCAAGTCCATCAACAGAAAATGCATCCACACAATCTCTATTTAGGTAAGGAAAGATCTCCAAGATACACCGCTGGTTGGAAAAAGGCGAAGAAGAACCATATATACAGTATGCAACTTTTACATACAGGTGTGTGCAGGGGGCGTAGGAGACTATATTCGTACTTGTTTGGTTTGTATAAAGAAACTTGGAGGAATATATTAAGAATCTCAAAACAGAGGTAACCTGTGTAGAGAGGAGGGGGGATGATTGCAAATTGAATGGGGGAAGAGACTTCTCCCTGATTACCTTTTCACCTAAAAGATGTTTGATCTTTGTGAATACGTTAGCCTTTCAAATGATTTAACACAAATTATTACATGGCAGTCTGCACTGGTACAGATTTGGGTAGAATGCCCTGTCTCCTTCTTAAGCTGGTGACTTGGCAAAGTAAGATGAGAGAGAATTTGTGAATTTATGGTCTACTGTGGCTTTAGTTTTGAAATTAATGAAAGAGTAAATAGAAGTCAGGTACTACTTCAGAATCATATTTTCACAATGGCTTTTAGGGATTGTCTAAGTAAAGGGATTTAAATACGTTGCCCACATTTTGAGACTCATCTTAAAGGAAAGTTTTGGAAGTCCACGCCGGGGGGTGGAAAGAGGCGCAACCGTGGGTAATGTGTGAGAATTTCTCACATGCAGCCCCCCAGCCAGAGACAAAGGTGGGTGAAGAGAGGAGGCTTGCTGTATGGTTTGGTGAGAAATGGAGAACACTCCAGTTTTACTCAATTGCCTGAATATTTGAAACAGGAGTCGCTTTTGGGTACACAATAATTCCAGACAAGTATCTGTGTTTTCTGGTTTTATTGGGTGCAGTCCGACAGCGCAGGGACTCAAAACCCACTGCCCATCCCTGTCTACACTGCACAGACCCTGTCTTAAAGGCAGGGCGCGTGTGGTGCGGATCCAGGCAACGACTTCCTGAGTGAGCAGGGGACGAGACTATTCTTTGTGCTTCTGGCGTTTGGGGGCCGCGGGCCGAGCGGGAACGAAATTAACATGCGCGGCGCGTGCGGCCGCGGACCCGCGCCCTGAGTGGCTTCTCCATTAATTAAAGCGAACGTGAGGTGAAGTCGGTCTGCGCAAGTTACAGACTTTGAGAAATTGTCTCAATAAAGGAGAACTTCATTTGGCCTTAGGTAAAAGCCAATCAATAAATTAGTTGGCTGAGGGCAGAGACGTGAAGGGAGAAAGAATAAGGGTCAGGACAGCGATCTGTGTAAAAACAGGGAGGCGGCCAATGTCAAGGAGGTGGGGGGGGGCGCAAAGCAATTGACGCAGGGCAACAAAATAAAATGAAATGAAAAGCTGCTCCAACCCCAGCGTGCCATTTCCCCGTGATGGATACACTGGCCGATGCTTCGTTAGCGGCGGTCGGCCTTGGGAGCCGCGGGGAGGGCGCGAAGGGGTGGGGGGGATGCCACCCCCCCCCCCGTTCATCCGGTTTCCTGCGGTGGTGGTCTCCATCTGGGTAAAGGGGCGATCCACCAGCGGGGCCGTCCCGGGCCCAGTAATTCCGCAGTGAGCGGCTGCGGGCCCCGCGGGCCGGGAGGTGCGCTCCAGCCCCTGCAGGTGCCAGGGGCGGCGGCCGGGGCCCCGCTGGCCCTGCTGGCCTCGCGCACCTTGAGTCATGGCGACAGAAGGCTTCCCGTCGGCGTCTACGCCGCACCTCCCCGGCTCACTGCTGTTACTTAGCATTCGCCCGCCATCCATAAGGCAGTTCATTGCCGTTTGTTTGTTATTTCTGACTCTCCTGAGGTTCGGTGTTCTTGTTCCCAGTCTGGAGGGGAGAGGGAGAGGGAAGCAGGGAGGGAGACAGAGGTGAGGGTGGGGAGAGAGAGAGAGGGGGAGAGAGAGAGAGAGAGAGAGAGAGACTCTGCCCCAGGCTGCTACCTGCACACCGCAACCACCCCGCCCCGCCGCGGGCCCCGGCGCAGGTGGGAAGCCTGGCTCCCTCCCCAAGGGCCCTGCCCCCCTCAGTGGCTGCACCTGTCGGGTGAGGGCGGCGGGGCTGGAAATACGCGGCTTCACATCTGGCCCTCTCTCCCCACTGCTCCGTTTTATGACCGTGGGCAAATCTTTCAGTGTCTTTTGTGTGTCCTGAGCTATAAAATGGACAAATTATGGTGGCCCCTCCCTGTCTCCTCCCGCCCCCATCCCCCCGCGAAGTCCTGCCGGATCTTTTGTTTTTCCCTACTGTAATAAATCTGAGAGACCAAATATGATGATCAAGAAGAAAATTCCCCGAGCTCTGAGGAAGGGCACGTTTCGACCCTCTCCTGCGCACCGGAGTCCTTGCTGGAATGACCGTCCTCTGAGGAGGCATCCCCAACTCTCTCCCCCTCCACTTCCTGACTTCATTTCTCTTCTGTGCCTTCACATTTCGAGGCCCTCCCACGGCCGCCACCTCCCCGGAGCCAACGTGCCCCCCTCCACCCAGTGGCCTCCCGGGATTGGCCCCCTCTCCTAATCTCACCACCAAGCCTCCTCCCTCCACCCTCCAACCCGGCTTGCTGGACTCCAGCTACCCTGGCCTTGACCTTGCGGCTCCCCCTGCACACCTGCTTCGCCTCTGTCTCTCCTCCGCACCGGCCTGGTCACAAAGCCATGAACCTCCGGCCTCACCTCTTGGGATCCGCTCTGGTGACACCTGCTGAGGGAGGGCTTCCCCTGCCTTCTTTACCTCAAAGCACTTGCCACCAGTGGACAGGCTTGGCACACTGCCTGGGCGTTTGCTCGTGTCCACCTCCCAGACCCGAACCTCTCCAGAGCAGGGATTTTGCGGCTTTGTCCCCTTCTCTATGTTCAGTGGCTTCACGGGTGTCTGACTCCTGGTAGGCAATAAACATTTACCGAATAAGTGAACAAAGCTCTACTGTAGCAATTAATAGTGATAATACTAAACATTTGCACTACAATTGGCAAAGCACTCTGAAGCAAAGCAAGACAGCATTCATGTATTTTCGTATCTTGAAGGACCGTTTCTTGTCACAAACTCAGATATGCAAAGAGGATCACTTTATGTATACCGGGAATGAACTTGTTTCCAAATGCCTGATTCATGCTTGGCGGAAGCGTTCCTCCGGCCCACAGGAGGCAACTCTAATTTTCACCCCTTCCCCTCTCCCTGGACAGGCTCTAGAGCACCAGCCTCTGCTGTCCTGGGTCCTCTCTGGCTGGCCTCAGTGGAGAACTGGCAGGCTCTGATATTTCTTACTTCCACCCCATTTTTTTTTTCTGGGGTGCTCATCCTGGGAGGGGCCCACATCCTCCTGCCCTGCCAGGCTGGGGGAGGCCGCTGGCAGCCTTGCCCTGGAGCCCCAGCCAGGAAGCAAGCAAAGTATAGGTCCTCTCACACTCCACTCAGATGTGAGGGCAGTTTTCAGTCTCCAGGGTCCTTCTGCTCAGGGTTGTGCAATTGTTATGCTTGGAGACTCTCCTCTCAGAGTGCCAGTGGGGAACCATTTTGTGTTATATAATTTTGAGTCTCTGGACCTATCTGGGGAATCTCAGATGACACCTAGGCCGTTGGGTAAGAAGAGGACCCTCACCAGAGTTTAAAGCTGAGCCCCTGTCCCCAGTTCTCTTAGCCTGTCCCATGCCACCCAGGGCAAAGGGGAACCATCCTGCTGGCACATAGCCTTCTCTCTACTGTGGATCACACCCCAGTCCACCAGATTTCTGGGGTTTTGTTTGTTTGTTTGTTTGTTTAAGGTTTATTTATTTATTTTAGAGAGAAAGAGCACCAGTGGGGAAGGGCAGAAGGAGAGGGAGAGAATCTCAACGTAGACTCTCTTGTGAAGTTGGAGCCCAACTTGGGGCTCGATCTCACGACCCTGAGATCATGACCTTGAGCCAAAATCACCAATCGGGCAATTAACTAACTGAGCTTCCCTGGCACTTGCACCAGATTTCAGTTTCGATAGGCCAGTCATGTTTTTAGAAACCCCCAGAGCCATGTCTCTCTCCAGCATCTGGTGCTTGCAAACCAAAGGTGAGGCTGGAGGTCAGACAATGGCGGGCACGGACTTCAACAGTCTGTGTTCAAACTCAAACGGAAAACACAGGAACGACCCAGAGGACGAGTATGATGAATAATATTAAAAATATTGTCTGTGGGCATATGCACTGCCATTTTATAGTTTACCGAGCGTTTTCACCTACGTAACTGATATAGTCCTGTTGTAGAGACAAAACAGAGGCTTCCCGGGGAACAAGGACACTTCCATCCTGACATCCAGTCTTTTGGTTCTAAAACTTTTTTTTTCCTACGTTAACTTTGCATCTTCGGGCTCTAACGGGTGGTATGCATTTGATGACATGTCACATTGGCCTAGAGACCATATCTGACTGAACCCCATACTCTACACTTGAGAGACCTGACGTGTCAGATGAGAATTTCTACTCTTCAAATGCAGCTTTCCTTGAGGGGCTTATTATAGGAATCACTTCCCTTTATCTCTTTGTTTATTTCCCTATTTCTGGTGTTTGCTGCTGTTTTCAATGTCTGTAATGCTATCTTGCTGTATCATTTGTTTGGTATATTTCCTTGTCCAGTGTCAGACTAACAAGTGCTTTATAATACTTTCAAGTAACAATTGGAAACAACCAAATGTTAACAACTGAGCACATGTTTGTCCAGTGAAATATGTGGGCCCTAAAAGTGAAATTAATAGATGTATAGGGAAAAAAATTTTAAATATCTACCTGTTAAAAAAAATGAATAAAATGGTCTGTACACTATGCTACATTTTACCTATGTAAAAATGAATCCATGCTGATAAGAACTAGAAGGAAATATGTGAAGAAAGAAAAAAACTTTGGGGTTATGGTGATTATATTAGTTAAGGTGAAACAGGTAGTCATAAAAGAGAAACTCTGAATCTCAGTGGTTTTCTGAACTAGAAGTGAATTATTACTCACAGTAAGTTCAATGCAGGTATTCAAGCACCAGGCTTCTTCCAACTCATGGTGATTCCCTCCTCTAGGGCTTTGGAATCCTCTCCATTCAGTGCTGGATAAAAAGGCATGTTCTAACCCACTAGCCTGGAAGTGAGTCTATTTCCACTACATTTGATTGGCCTGAGGGAGTCATGTGGCTCCATCTGGATGCATGGAGGGCTGGGAAATGTAGTCCCAGCTGGGTTACTGCTTCCTAATCACAAGTGCACACTATGGAAGGGAGCACAGTACTTTAGTCTATGTAAGTACTTTAGTACTTTAAATACTTTAATCTGTGCCTGTGCTGCCAATATTTTTCTCTCTTTAAAGTTTTCTTTGGTCTCATTAGATGTATTTTTAAATAAATATATGTAATCAAAATTCTTCTGTATATACTTTTATTTCAGAACAGTGAAACAAGGACACCTAAACTCAGAAAACCAAGATGACCTGGGAGTAGACATGGGTAAACAAAGCAGAAAGCATAAATCAAAGTCACATCTTAGTGCATGTCAGTGTTCCCTCTCATTTCCAAACTTTTGTTCAATTATTACCTGTTATGGACTGAATTGTATCCTCCCAAAATTCATATGTTGCAGCTAGAACTCCTACTGTGACTGTATTTGTAGATAGGGACTTTGAAATGTAATTGAGGTTAAATGAGGTCATAAGAGTGGGTCCTTGATCCAAAAGAACTGATGTTCTTAAAAGAAGAGGAAGTGACACCAGGAGTGTGTGTTTACAAAGGAAAGCCCATGTGAGGACACAGGCAGCTGGCCAGGTACAAGCCAGGAAGAGAGTCTTCAGGAGAAATCAAGCTCCTGATACCTTGATCTTGGACTTCTAGCCTCCAGGAATGTAAGAAAGTAAATTTATGTTGTTTAAGCCAGGGAGTCTGTGATATTTTGTTATGGCCGCCCGAACAAGCTAACATATGACCACTTCCCCTCCAAGTCATAGTGAGACTATTTGTCCCTTAAAGCTCAGATAGGATGCTGCTTCTTCTGGAAAGCCTGATGAACCCCAAGCTTCATTGACTGTCTTTCCGTCGGGCTTTCCCAGCATCTTGCCCACATTGTTCATGAAACCTGGCTGCAATGCCATCTCCTTATCTAGAGTACAAGCCCCACAACAGGAGGGGCTCTATCATGTATCTCCAAGTACCCAGCACAGTGTCTGGTACACAGTGAACACTCATGAGGTGACGGATAAGAGTTGGGACAAATAATACACAAACAAAAGTTTTCAAAGAAAAATCTAGGAAATCAGACGTCCACAGGGAGCTTTGATCTCTGATACATTATTAAGAATCTGGAAGGCCATGCACAAATTTAAGGATGTACACATGTCCAGGGCTATGCATATGCTCAGGAAAGACCTGAGAAGGCTCTAAGCTCTCAACTTTGAAGAACTTTGAGGCTCTGCATAAGCAGGAAGTGAGGCTAAGCAGAGTTGTAAACCACCTGGCTGAGTATTGAAGGTGTGCTCAATGTGCACACAGAGCCCCTCATCAAAGAGTGGGAGATTTATTGGTTCCAGGCATTGAAGGAAATCTCTGTCCCATGATTAGCTGACCGTGAAGCTACCTGTGCAGACTTTAGTCACATATCAAAGAATAAGAATTTACAGAATTGGTTTGAGAAGTCAATAAAAAGCCAAAAGCAACCATAATAAACAGCAACAACAACAAACCCTGGGGAGGGGATAGAATCTGATTTCCAGAGCTGGCCACATTATATTATTTTACATGTCTAGTTTTCAGAAACAAAGACATAAAAACACAAGGCTTGGAGATAAACAAGAAAGTGTGGTCCAAATAGACAAAAGTCAATAGAAACTGTCTCTGAGGAAGCCCAGACATCAAATTTACCAGACAAAGTAAAATATGTTAAAAAAACTAAAAAAGTTATATCATGTATAAAGAACTAAATGAAAGTACATGAATGATGTCTTGCCAAATAGAGAATATCAGGTAGGGACAAAAATTACGAGAAAGAACCAAATAGAAGTTTTGGATTTGAAAAATAAAGTAGAGGGACTCAATTGCAGATTTGAATAAGCAGAGGGAAGAATCAGAAAACTTGAAGATAGGGCAACTGAGATCTTCCAGTCTGAAGACAGAAAAAACAAAAAACCCCAAAAAACTAACCACATCATAATCAAACTATTGAAAGCCAAAATCAAAGAGAGAATCTTAAAAGCGGCAAAAAGAAGCAACTCATCACATACAGAGGATCTTCAATAAAATTCACACCTGAGTTATTAGAAACCATGGAGTCCGATGACAATGGGATGATGTATTTAAAGTGTCAAAAGAAAAAGACTACCAAGGGGGTGCCTGGATGGCTTAGTTGGTTGAATGTCTGACTCTTGGTTTCAGCTCAGGTGGTGATCTCAGGGTCTTGATCTCAGGGTCAATGGGATCGAGCCATGCATCAGGCTCTGTGCTGGGTGTGGAGCCTGCTTGGGATTCTTTCTCTCCCTCTCCCTCTGCACTTCCCACCACTCGCATGCTCTCTCTCTCTCTCTAAAAAAAAAAGACTATGAAGCAAACATTAAATCTAGCAAATTATCCTTTGAAATCATAGAGAAGTTAAAATATTCCCAGAAAAACAAAAACTGAGTCATTTTGTTTCCAACAGACCTGCCCCACCAGAAATACTAAAAGGAGTCCTCAAGTGTGAAATGAGAAGACTCTAGGAGGCAACTTGAATCCATTTGAAGAAAAAAAGAATACTGGCAAAGAATACAGGTAAAAGTAATTATAAAAGAGAGCATTAATGTACTTTTAAGTCTTCTTTTCTCCTATCTGATATAAAAGACACCTGTATAAATCAATATTTATAAATTTGTGTTAATCGACATAGACTGCATAAAAATGTCATTTGAATACTAATAACAGCACAAAGAAGGGGGAGAGAACAGGCACATAGTTTTTGTATAATATTGAAATTAAGTTGGTATTAATCCAAATTGTTGTAATTTAAGTTGTAAATTAAGATGTTAATTTTGATCCCTAGGGCAATCAGTAAAAAAAAAAAACCCTACATTTTGAAAATGCTTAAGTAGTGACAATGGAAGTTAAACAGTATCTGAGAAAATATTTAACATACAAAAGGTGACAATGGAGGAATAGAGGAACAAAAGAGACAGAAGACATAGATAAGGACAACAGAAAAATGGCAGACATAAATCCTATCTTATGTATTTATATTAAATGTAAATAGATTAAAACTCCAATTAAAAGGCAGATATTGGTAAAATGGATTAAAAAGATTCCACTGCACACTGTCTATAAGAGACATATTTTAGGTTTAAGGACAAAAGTAGGTTGAAAATCAAGGGATAGAAAAAGATACAGCATGCCAACAGTAATTTAAAAAGAGCTAGAATGGCTACACTAATAACAGAAAAAATAGACTTGGAGTTAACATAAATGAAATAGAAAATAGAAAAACAATTGAGAGGAGCAATGAAGACCAAAAAGAAAAAGAAATTGAAAAATCTTTGGACTGACCAAATTAAAAAAAAAAAAAAAGGCTCAGAATTACTGAAGACATTACCACTAGGAAAAAGGACAATGTGGTAGTACTATGAATAATTGTACACCAAAAAATCAGATAACCTAGGTGAAGTGGACAAATTCCCTTAAGAACAGAAATTACCAAAACTAACTTAAAAAGAATAGAAAATCCGAATATAAGGAGGTTGAAATAGTAATAAAAAAAAAAAAAAACTTCCCACGAAGAAAAGCCCAGAACCAGGTAGCTTCATTGGTAATTTCCACCAAATCTTAGGGAAGAATTAACACCAGTCCTTTGTTAAATCTTCCAAATGTAGAAGAGTGGAGACCACTTCCCAAATCATTCTAAACACTAGTATTACTCTGATATCAAATCCACACAAAGACATCACAAGAGAACTACAAACCAATACCCCTATGAATATGGGTACAAAAATTCTCAACAAAATATCAGTAAACTGAATCCAGCCACATATGAAAAAGGTATACACCATGATCAGGCGGGATTTATCCTAGGACTGAATGCAAGGTTGGTTCAACACCTGAAAATCAATCCTTATAATGCACCATGTTAATGGAATAAAGGACAAAACCCACGTGATTTTCTCAGTAGACACCGAGAGACCTTGTGTCCAAATTCTGTGTCTGCCACTCACCGATTTTGTTGTCTTGAGCAAACATCTTGACATCTCTGAGCCTTAGTTTCCTCAGCGGTAAAGGATTAAATGAGTTACTAGAACTAGTATCACCAACACATGCTAGTAATTCTTAGTGGAGAACACAAGAAATTCTGAAGCAGTAGATCAGGAGTAGGCTCAAGTATGTGTATGTGCATTTAACCAACAAGTTTTCATTGAAAGCAAAATATATGTTAATCTAAAAAATGACATGGACAAACATGATAAAAAGCTTCACCCCAGTGGTGAATAGTTGCAGACATTTTCTATGACATGTACATTTTTCCATGGCCCCGTTGGATGCATGCCACGGGGTGCCACTGGGGTGCCCCTGGATACCTACATTGAGACTCACTGAATGTATAAACCATGTTAGCACCTAGTAGGTGTTCAATGAATTTTGTTTCCTCCTCTCTTCTCCTGAGACCTTTCTTGTGTCTCTGGTATGATGATTTCTATGGAGCTCATTTTTTTTTTTTTAAGATTTTATTTATTTACTTGACACACAGAGAGAGATCGCAAGTAGGAAGAGAGGCAGGCGAGGGGGTGGGGGTAGGCAGGCTTCCTGCTGAGCAGAGAGCCCGATGCAGGACTCGATCCCATGACCCTGAGATCATGACCTGAGCCGAAGGCAGAGGCTCAACCCACTGAGCCATCCAGGCACCCTATGGAGCTCATTCTCTCTTTTTTTAAAAAAAATTTTATTTATTTATTTGACAGAGATCACAAGTAGGCAGAGAGGCAGGCAGAGAGAGAGGGGGAAGCAGGATCCCCACCAAGCAGAGAGCCGGTGGGATCAAGACCCTGAGATTATGACCTGAGCCAAAGGCAGAGGCCTAACCCACTGAGCCACCCAGGCGCCCCTATGGAGCTCATTCTTATTCAGTGTTACGAACTGTAGGCTTTGTCTTCTGAACTAGCTCATGAACTCATCTGGTGGGAGGGGGGCTCTATCTTCTGCTCCTTTCACGCTCCCCACAGGGTCAGGTGTATGGCAGTTGGGTAGATGTGCTTTTGAAAAACACATTGTTGAAAACCTATTAGAATTGATAAGCCAAATGAAATAAGTATGTGCGCTTTTATAGTAATCGGGAAACTCATTCGGAAATGTTATAACGTAGCGACAGTGCCCTGGCTACAATCGATACGCTATTATTTCCTCCCCCATAGCACTTCATTTCCTGCAATGGTGGTGTCTGGGCACCGGGGACTACAGTCACACCTACCAGCATCGCACCGAGAGCAAACAGGAGATGCCGAAGCAACTGTTGAATTCACTGAATGGTAGTGAAATATGGGCTCGCTGTTATTGATGAGAGAACCAAGGAAAACACAGAACCTGTTTAAGACATGAAAGATGTTAGTGTCAGGATGAGCAATGAGTTCGTACCTCTACCAAATGTGCAAAGCAGGTTTTTGGAGACAAAAACAAAAGGTTATTTTGAAGGCAATCAATTTTGTTTAATTTTAACATGGCCACATTTGTGCCAAGCGATTAACATTTTCTCGTTAGCTTAGCAACTGTGATATGGCTAAAATATTTGGCAAGACGCTGATTTCAGAAGTCAGGTGTTGTGCCAACCTTGCTAAATGATCTAGATGTAATTTTTAAACCACCCAACCACTTCTTGATGATTTCAATGGGCTGTAATAACTTTCATCAAACGAAAGATCTTTTCCTTGGGGGGGAAAAAGATACTTATAGTAGTTAAGATAATGTTGAATATTAGAAGAAAAGGAACACTCTGGAGGTGTTTGAAAGGTAGAGATATTGGATATTAAAGAAAAATCACTCCCGGGAGGAATCTGCCACTACCGTTCTCACAAGGCCAAGAGCAACAGAGGGGTCCTGGGGAGCTGCTCTCCCCCACCCCGCTCCGGGGGCAATGCAGTGAGAATGAAGGGTCCGTACCCCTCACGCTGAAATTCATTTTTATTTTGACTTTGACTTTTCGTGTCAATTAGATACTCTTTGTTAAAATGATTACATAATTTTCACAGAACGACGTTATTGCAGACTGGAGGAAATAAAGCCTCTTAAATGTGACTAATGTACTCACAAATTCCACCCAGAGCGCCATTTCTCAAGGGGGCCTTCTGCATAGCATCCTTTCAAAGTACAGCAGAGAGAGAGGTAAATACCCAAGAGATCCAAGCAAGGCTTTTGGCTGAGATGGGGGATAAGCTCCTTGTTCAAACAGCCGACAAAGGTTGCTGGGAACGAGATCGTCCTTTGCCTTGGACTCGTCTCCGCGCTCCCTTCCTGTCTTGTGATAAGGTTACACTGAATGGGGCTGGCATCCTTCAAGGTTACTGTTCCAGAAAATATTTGCAAATAATTTGACGTGCTGTCAGCTAGCAGGCTGCAGTGAATTCTTATAATTCAACATACTAATGTAGTTTTTCATGCCTTAAGCTATAAATAAGTTGGATATGCAGAAGTTTCTATAATGTTTATTTAATAACAATATTTAAAAAATAAATCTTGATTATTCCATCGCGCTCCAGTGGAAATCTTCCACTCTGATGGCGGTCTGTGACCTCAGGCGGTTTCTTCTTGCCTTTGTCTCATTTGATATCACTGAAGAAACACGTTTGTTTTTCTTTTCAGGCTTTTGGAAGGAGCCCTCTGTCGCTTCTGCCTACATGCTCCTCATCCAAGTCTCTGCTCGTTAAAGGACTGAATTCAATTCAAGTCGAATAACCCCAGCGGGATGGCACCTCCATGGGCATGGGTCCCTGGGCTGGGGCCACGGGAAGACGAAGTGGGTGTTCCCAGACCCCACTCCCTGACTCAGAAAAGACCAATCGTACCACAAAACGAGTGCTGTCACCTTTAAGAGAACACAGAAGGAATTACTGACCAGTTCCCCAGGAAGTGGCCCCCAGTGGGACCTGCCAAGAGGTATTTAAGTTGCCACCAGGTTGTGAGCAGGGCGCCCTGCCTGCACAGACAGGGAGGTGGAGAGAGTGTGGCTCGTTAAGGCAAGGCAAATCATAGTGGCAATTTTTCTACTGGTAAGTTTCTGGAATGAGGTCATTTAAACTATAGATCTGCTGAGTGCATCTGCATGGCCCTGGGTGTGCCTGGCAGGGGGCCTCCAGGAACTTCTTGGAGCTGGGCACAAGCCAAGAGCACCGGGGCTGGTGTCAGAAGGGACTGGGTCCCCTGTACTGATGGGCATCGGTCCATTCGGAGGGTCCAGTCTATGTGTTCTACCTCTGGGGTTGGGTTGCTGTCACTGATCCTAAAGGAGCCTGGTGTCTGACAATGAAAGGACATAAAAGGGATGATCATGCTTAACCACAGATCCATGCTGTGATTGCCCCACACTTTCAACAAGGTCGGAGTGGGACCCTGGGTGGGGGCTAAGGCAGGGAACCACGTTGTGGCATCATGTGGTCCCCGGGGATGTCCCCAGAGCCAGGGCTGGTCCTGCCTTTGTGGAATGTAGCCATGTGCACAGAGGTGGCCAGTGGGCAGGGGACAGCTGGGAAAAAAGAGGTCAGCATCCACACACACACACACCCGCCCCACTGGGGGCAGCCGGTGCGGCTTCTCCAGCCACTCTGTCTGGTTTTTTGAAAAACACAACTTAATTGAAGTATGCTCCACACACCATACAATTTGCCCATTTAAAAATGTACAATTCAGTGGTTTTATAGTCAGAGTTCCGTATCTACCACCACAATCAATTTCAAACTTTTCTATTAAAACCCCACCTACCTTACCTGTTCCCCATCCCCCATTCCTCTCTCCTTCACCTCCCCCCACCAGACTCCCCCTCATCTGCTTTCTGTCTCCATAGATTTGCCATTCTGGACATTTCATAGGAGTGGGATCATGTGATATGCGGTCTTGCCTGATAGCTTCTTTCACTCGGCACGTTTTCTGGGTTCATCCATGTTGGAGGGGGACCATAAGCTCCTTAAGCAGCCGGCACACAGTAGATGTTAAAATATGTGTTGGATGAAACAGTGCGCTGGTAGGAGTAGCTACGGGGCGGCCGTGACCGTGGCCTGCCGCCGGAACACCTGGATGCCTTCCTCCCTGTTCGGCCCCTCCTGCCCTCCTTTAGTCCCACCAGGAACGTGGGCTCTGCTTCATGGAGACTTGGGCCACTCTGAGACTGTAAATGAGTTTTGAGATCATAATGTGCTATCTGAATTTAGGGAAACATAATGAACAAGGCAGTTAAAAAACACAAAACAGGTTCATCTTCTGGGGCAGAGCTAACTTAGCAATGGCCAATGGCTTAGCGGCACGGATAGTAATTTTATGAAGATTTCCCTTCCCCTATCCTCCCCCACAATAAAATATGTAGGTCAGGGTTAAGCCAGGCTTGAAAATATTTTTGTTGCTTTTCGAGCATACACAATTTTGGGGAAAAGAATTTACTCATTGTAGTTATACTCTACTGAGCAGAAATATATCTACAACTATGATGTCTTTTTATATTTTAAATAAGTAGACTGGCTTTTTTTTTCCTCAAGCAAAGTCATAATTGTGTTTATTTTAAATTTATATCCTGTCTGCTTCAAAAAGGAATTTGAGGCAGCCAGGAAAATCATAAGCTATAAAATGAGCAAGCTCCATTTTATACTAATAAAATAAAAGTTAGGATCTCATCAGTGAAACAACTTCTCTTTGTGCTATACTGTGTGCAAATATTTGGATTACTAAAGTGAATTTATGAAGCAATTACTTTTAATGCTATAAGAGGAAATTAAGTACTCATTGATTCTTGATTTATAAGCTAGAGCTAAAGATCATGAAAAAGCAAATATAACTTAATTAAATGTCGCTTGGCTTTGCTACTATTGAGGTCTTCACTCATAAAGTTAGTAAAACAAACCATTCTTAGAACATAAATGTATATTGGTTCTTCCAGTTGGGAAGGCAAATAATTTACTGGTTAAATATATTCAGCAAAGTTAACCCAAGTGAGAGATTTTCCCAGTGTCCTCTGGGGCTTGAAAAGATAAAAGCTATTGTAGTTTTAGGGAAACCATTGTCCTGGGAATGATAGGCACTAACTTGCTGTAAAAAGGAGTAAACAAAAGGGCATCTCATTTTTTTTCTATTAGAAAATACATTTTAATATGCTCACAAAATAGACTATAGATCTGTGAAAGAAATAGAGCTTTATAGTCTATTCATTGGCTATATACTTGTGGTTATTCATTGCTGACAGTGAACGCATTAACCGGGGATAATTTAATTGAATCTTCTAGTAATGTTGCTATTTTTCTACTCTGAAGTGTAAATGATTTTTAAAAATTGGGTTCTAAAATGTAACACTTCAAGTGATGTATACAGCAAATCAAGGAGCCAGTGCAAGTCCCCTTTGGTGTTCCATGAGTTATTGATTAGAAAACAAAGAATAAAGAAAGGAAAAATAAAAGAAAGAAAAAACATAGCAAATGAGTGGGAGATGGAAATTAGACCCATTGGACAAGGAGTGTCAGGAACCTCCCCTACATCTCTCTTCCCTGCAATTGCTGGTCTTTTGCAGAGGTGAGTGGGGTCAGGATTCGGGTCTCCTATCTGGCTGAGTACTGGGAGGATTTATTCAAGTAAACTGTAAATGAGCATGCTCATCCAGAGTCTGGATGTTTCTCCTGGCTAA
This sequence comes from Enhydra lutris kenyoni, assembly GCF_002288905.1. Taxonomy (NCBI): domain Eukaryota; kingdom Metazoa; phylum Chordata; class Mammalia; order Carnivora; family Mustelidae; genus Enhydra; species Enhydra lutris. The sequence goes on from NW_019154096.1 coordinate 74,414,680, forward strand.
TGTAGGTTTTGACAAATTCTCTTCTCCATCACTAGGATAGGTTGGAATCTCACCTTCAAGGGCATATCATGCTGGTTTGAGGAGGAAGTAACAAGAGAATCAGCTTTTAGATTCTAACCAGGAAGTGTAAAGATAACCACTATGAAAAACAGCATATACTCACTTCAAGAGGATGAGGTCATCATCAGTGAGATCTGGACTTCATGGGTGTTTTCTAGGAAGTACTGATGGGCTAGCAGATTTTCTCTCGGGTTGGCCTTGTGCTAGGCAAACATTTTTATCTAGTGGTTGTTTTGGCATTAGGGGCATTTTGTGGTGATGGAGATGTGTTTTCCACCCTGTGACTGAGTCCATGACCTTGGCCTCACTGGCAATATGTTCTAATCACAGGTACTAACTGGACCCGGTTTGCAAGCTGGTCAGACTAAGAGTATGCTAAGAATATAAGAAAATCAAAGTGAAGAGACATATTAGTTTTCTAGGGCTGCCATAACAAGTACCATGGACTAAGGGCTTAAACCACAGACATTTATTTTCTTACAATTCTGGGGTCTGGGAGTCTGAGGTCAAGGTGTCTGTGGAGTTGGTGTCTTCAGAGTTCTCTGTTCTTGGCTTGCAGATGGTCCTCTTCTTTCTCTCCCTGTGTCTTCACATGGTTCTCCTCTGTGTGTCTGTCTTCATTTTTTTTTTTTTTTCTTGTAAGGACACCAGTCAATGGATTAGGCATTATCTAACTACCTGCTGAGGTAGGTTAGTTTTCTTCTGGAGAGCAGAGAGCATTTGATGAATAGAATAACGTTGAACTTTGATTTTCATAACTCCTTGGGAATGGAAGGCAAAGTTCAAGATCTATATGAGGATGGAGTCTAAAAAGAGAATCCCTACTGGTACTCTAAAGTAGTAGTTCTTTCCTAACTAGGGGTGATTTGGCCTACCAGGCTAAATGGGGCATTGTCTGGAGACATTTTTGATTATCATGGCTGGAAAGGTCTACTGGCATTTTCTGGATGCAGCAATGCTGCTAAACACCCTGCAATGTACAAGACAACCTCCCACAACAGAGAATTATCTGGTCCAAAATGTCAATAGTGACAAGGTTGAGAAACTGTTCTAAAAGGTTACATCATTAGTATTAGAGTGGACTAGAAATTAAACCACTTTCCTCCCATCCCACAAAATTCAAGTAAAATTATCTTTCTAAAACATTGTGGTAGAGAAGGTGTTCCTCCATGAGAGTCTATAAGCACAAGGTTTACACCTCAATTTTATTCTGAGGCCATTTTATCTCAGGCAAATTTAAAGGGGTTCCAGGCTAATCATCCTCCTAAGTGCTTGGCAGAGGCAAATTACCTCTCTCTGGGCAAGCCCACCTTCAACTTGGGTCTCAACTAACCCACACCTACAAACTCCTGAGAAATACACATGTAGTAAAAGCCACAAGAAAATAAGCAAGAGGAAAAGTCAGCAGAGAGAGGAGGATCAGAAACCCAAATGAGTCAGTTGTTGAAATTAACAAAGAGAAAATATACAATAAAGAAAGTTAAATGTTTAAAGAAATAAAACGAGTACATGAAATGATGATTAAAGAATAAGAAACTATACATAATGACTGAGCAGATTTGAAAATTTTAGCATATAGAATTTTTAAAATGAAAACCAAAATGATTAATATTGAAAACTCCACGGAAGGCAATTAGACACAACTGATGAGAATCTGTAAACTAAAAGGCAGGTGTAAAAATGTTCCCAGTGTAAAAAAAGTTCCCAGGGAAGCACAGAGAGTTAAGACATGGACAAGTAGAAAGAATGACAAGGAGATGTGCAGGATGGAAAGAGATGGTCCAGCATAAGTCTGATCAGAGTTTCTGAAAGAGAATAGAGAGAAAATGGCACACAGTCACTGTCTGAAGAGATAATCATCAGTCATTTCCCACAATGCATGAAAGATGCCAGTGTACAGAATGAGAAAGCCCAGGTATGCCCAAGCAAGACAGAAAAAGAAGAGGAAATCCTATACATAGGCTCACCATAATGATACTGGAGACCATCAGGAACAGAGACAAGCTTAAAAAATATTCAGAGGGAATTCAGTTACCTTCAAATGAATGGCCATTAGACTGACCACTGATTTCTGCGTAGGAACAACAGAAACCTAAGCAGAGTAGAATGCTATCGTCATCACCCTAAGAGGAAATCACTATCAACCTAGAGTAATGTACCCAATAAAATATCTTTCTAGAAAACTGAGAGACTTTACTATCTGCAGGCTCAAAGCACGGGAAATTCTAAAAGAGGGATGTTAGGCAGAAGGAATGTGATCAGGATGGAAGGTTTGAGATGCGAGAAGGAGCAAAGAGTGAAGAAGTATGCACCCAAACAAACGTGGGCTGAAGAAAACAATATCAGCAATTCTCCTGGTTGGAAAAAAAAGAACTCTTATAAAATAAAGCTAATGTCTGGAGGAGGTGCTCAGAATTAAAGTGCTCTAAGGCCTTGTGTTGTTTCGGAGGAGAGTAAAGATCGTTATTAGTTACACATTTTGGAAAATTCAACGTGTGTGTGAAAATCCCTAGGGTAGCTATTAAAATAATGAAAATGAGATGCATAATTTCTAAACCAATAGAGGAAAAAGGGAAGGACCCATGTACAAAAGTTTGGGAATAAAACTAAAATAAATATTGTTTAGGGTGACAAACACATAATAAAACTATAAAGAAAAATAAGAGGGATACACACAGAAGTCAGGATCGTGGTGACTTGGTGGGGGTGGGAGGAAACAGAAGATCACAGAGCGACACACAGGGCCCTGACTTCAAAGGCAGTTGGCCATTTTTTCCTTACTGGGTGATGGGTCCATGATCATCGATTTTCTATTATCTACATCTCAAATTTAATTCATAGTCTTTTGTGTCTATTCAGCATTTGATTATAAAAACAATAGATTTAAAAAAAAACAATAGATTTTCAAAAGAAAAGGATAAAAAACCTCCCATTAAACACTTTCCAATTTCTGTAACACTAATACCACTTCGAGGCAGAGAGATTTTCGTAAGGGGCTCATTGCCCTCTCCTAAGGCTTCGGGGGGCCGACACGATGCTTCTTAATTCTCACATCTTCGTTGGCACCTCACTTAGTATGGTGGACAGAGAAGGTTTCAATGCATGCTGCTGTGTTTAACTGAGTTTATCCAAAAGAAGCTATAACTATCAGTAAGACGACTGTACTTAGAAATTGAAGGAACACTCTCCAATATTCGTCAAATAATTTATTTTTTTTTAAGATTATTTATTTATTTATTTGACAGACAGAGAGATCACAAGTAGGCAGAGAGGCAGGAAGAGAGAGGGGGAAGCAGGCTCCTTGTTGAGCAGAGAGCCCGATGTGGGGCTCGATCCCAGGACCTGGGATCATGACCTGAGCCGAAGGCAGAGGCTTTAACCCACTGAGCCACCCAGGCACCCCTCGTCAAATAATGTAAATAAACATTGTTTTTCGGGACAAATGTTAAAGTCGTGCCCTTCATCGCTTCAGAGGGCTGTCTCGATTTGGGTTCCCCTGGAAGCAGATTCTGAGATAAGGATTCAAGGTATTTTGTTTGTAAGGAGCTGAGACAGGGAAAGCAAGGAAGCCAAAAAAGGATGAATTACGGAGCCAGTCACTGGGGTGGCTCTATTCCTCTGGGACCTCCAGCCAGAAGTCAACCCAACCGCACGCTGAGGTGGTGGGTATCTGTCACCACTTCCCTGGCAGTAGGTGACACTGCCTCCCAGGCGATCCCTCTTCAAATGGCTGGTTTGTCCTGTGTCCACATTTGGAGACTAAGCCTGTCGGCAGACCTGCACTCCTCCTTTGGCTTGTAGAGCTGAAAACTGGGGGATGTGGGCAGGACACCTACAGCGGGTGTGGGGGCCCGGCAGCCTTCTGTGTAGAACGAGGAGATTTGTGAGCTCAGGCAGGAGAGTGGCACTTACCCTGGAGGAAAGAAGCAAGAGAAAGGAGATGTGAGATAGTAAAGGGGGTTGAAAATAAAGGGGCAGCCACAGTGAGTGCCATGGTCCCAGGGGCAGAGAGTGGGCAGATGTGCAGGGACGCCCCAGACCGTGACCGCTGTGACAGTGACTGGGGCTTCTCTGAACCTGGAGGTGCAGAATTAAGGGCACCACAAGCACAAGCAGTCTACAGATGTCAAGGCTGAAAAGATCACCAGTGCGCCTTGCAGTTGTCATGAGAAAGGTTAACTTTTTCTTGAAGGGCAGATGTATCAAGGGGTCGTTTGGACATATCACTCCTAAGGGTGGATCAGTGATGTGGTTTCATTTCTAAAGGACTTAAGTAGATAAACATATGGAAACGTACTATATAGGATAGGCAAAGATAGGGCAAACAGAATGAGCAAAACAGATTACAGTATGAATATCACATAAAGAAAAATTCAAGGAAAGAGGCATTAAATGAGACAATTGATATGAAGGTAGTGAATGAGCATTTGTTGATTGTTTTTCCAGAACCTATTCCCCCAATATTGTCTTGATTTCCCTTGAGGGGAAATACCCTTGAGGACTTTATCTTTCTTCCATTATTGGCCATGTGTCTTGAGCTGGGGATCACCCGCTTTCAGCTTTGGAATGAGACCGCAAAAGAACACAGATACTCCAAAAGACAGAGTAGAGAGAGAGAAACCAAGATCTGGGTGGTGTCAAATAGGGTGCTGGATCAAACTTCACCTAAATCTTGATTTGTTAGTTACTGGAACCAGTACATTCCATTTATTATCTAAGAAAGTTTGAGTCAGGGTTTCTATCATTTCCAATGTAAAGAGTCTTCACTAACACAAAGGGTATAGTATACAATCAAGATAAAATTGTCCTAATCTTTATTAAGAAAATAAAATCTATCATCAAAATATATAAAGGAAAAAACTCAAGAAATGCAGGAGGAAAAAAATAGAAATTAAATTTTAATGGAAGACTTTAAAACTCCTCTTTAGGGACCAAATAGGAAACAAAAGTGAACAGGTAGAAATGTGAATAACGTAATTTAACAAAAATGATCTAATCGATATATCAATTTTATGCAGTCTACCTTTTCAAGTGCCAGTGGTTACATTTACACATTTCCATAGTTGAACCATGACAAAAACTGAGTGTGTTCCCTAAGGAAGAAAAAGTACCACAGTCTCTGCCAAATATTCTGGGAGCTAATAACAAAGGTGGAAAAGAAACAAATTCAAAAATCCTCCAAACCAAACAATCTCCCTTTTAACTCTTTTTTTTTTAATTAAAAAGGAGATGAAACCTGTAACTATACATATAGAATATCTAGGAAATACTGACAATAAAAGTATAATTTTAAAGTCAATCAGAGAAAGATAATTATCATATGATCTCACTGACATGTGGAATTTAAGAAACAAAGCAGAGGATCAGAGGGGAAGGGAGGAAAAAAATGAAACAAGATGAAACCAGAGAGGGAGACAAAACAGAAGAAAGTCTTAATCAGGGGCCGCCTGGGTGGCTCAGTGGGTTAAACCCTCTGCCTTTGGCTCAGGTTATTATCCCAGAGTCCTGGGATCGAGCCCCACATTGGGCTCTCTGCTCAGCGGGGGGAGCCTGCTTCCTCCTTTCTCTCTCTGCCTGCCTCTCTGCCTACTTGTGATCTCTGTCTGTCAAATAAATAAATAAATAAAATCTTAAAAAAAAAAAGAAAGAAAAGAAAGTCTTAATCATAGGAAACAAACTGAGGGTTGCTAGAGGGGTGGAGGGTGGGGGTGACGGGATAGGGTACTGGGTGATGGAGATTGGGGGCAGTGTGTATTGTAATAGCACTGGTATTATGTAAGACTGATGAATCAAGACCTGTACCCCTGAAGCAAATAAAACATTATATGTTAATTAATTGAATTTAAATTAAAAAATAGTAAGAAAAATACAATTTAAAAAACAAGATATAGCTGAAATTGGACTCCATGGGCATTTTCTGTGAAGCACTTTATTAAATAAGAAGGAAAAATATATAATTCGAGTATCCAATTCAGATAATAAAAAAGAATCTACTTTCTGCTCTGTTTTGCTATGAACCTAAAACCGCTCTAAAAATTAAAGTCTGTTTATTTTTTAATTTAATTTAATTTTTTTATTCATTTGACACAGAGATAGAGAGTACAAGTAGGCAGAGCAGCAGGCAGAGGGAGAGGAAAAAGCAGGCTCACCGCCGAGCAGGGAGCCCGATGTGGGGCTCGATCCCAGGACCCCAGGATCATGACCTGAGCCGAAGGCAGCTGCCCAATTGACCGAATCACCCAAGTGCCCCTAAAATGTGTTTTAAAAGAGAGCTCACCGGGGTGCCTGGATGGCCCAGTTGGTTAAGTGTCACACTCTTGATTTCGGCTCAGGCCATGATCTCAAAGTGGTGCGATTGAGCCCCAAGCTGGGCTCTGCACTGGGCATGGAGCCTGCTTAAGATTCTCTCCCTCCCCCTCTGCCTGTTCCTCTCTATAAATAAATAAATAAATAAATAAATAAATAAATAAATTTTGCAAATTTTAAGAAAATAGAATAATATTACATAGTAATAAATTAGATAATATTACATAGTAATAAATTAGAAAATGGCATAGCTAATAAATACAAGAGAGAGTTCTTCGGGAGTTTGTGGGTAATTAATGCCTTATATTAACTAGCTTAGTCAAGACCTGGGAGAGAAAGCCCAAATACACAAAACTCAGATTCACACAGGGAAACTAAGTGCAGGCGTTGATGAAATTTGAAGGACACTAAGATAGTACTTTGCTTAATTCCATACTAATCAACTTAAATGTAAGGATGAGGTAGATAATTTTCAAGGAAAGTAAGATCATAATCAACTGAAAGGTAACTAGAAAATTTAAGTAGGCTAATAACTAAGGAATGGGCTGGAGGAAGTTAAGAAGTCCGTGTATAAAGGTTTTACCCTGAGGGTTTCATGGTCAGTTCATTCAAACCTTCAAGGAACAGATAATTCCTACGCTTCATTAGCTCTTGGAGAGCACAGACAAATAGGAAAGCCTCTAAAGTCTCGTTTGAATGCCAGAATTTGTAAAATAGAGCGCGCGCCAAACCAACAAACATACTGACAGATGAGCAGCGGGACAATCTCACTCAAACCCCGGGTAAAAATTAGAGTCCTCTACTGAAATATAAAGTCTATGGGATATTAAAGGAATTTTACCAGAGGGATACCAAGACTGAGAGGCGTTCTTAGGAAAAGAGTAAAGATGATTTAATAATAAGAAATGGGGACGCCTGGGTGGCTCAGTTGGTTGAGCAGCTGCCTTCGGCTCAGGTCATGATCCCAGCGTCCTGGGATCGAGTCCCGTATCAGGCTCCTTGCTCGCAGGGAGCCTGCTTCTCCCTCTGCCTCTGCCTATCACTCTGTCTGCCTGTGCTCGCTCTCTCTCTCTCTCTAACAAATAAATAAATAAAATCTAAAAAAAAAAAAAAAAAGAAATGTACTAATGTATTCCATTACATATTATCAATAGATATAAAACATTTATTTAGTAAGTTTCAACATCTGCTCATTTTTATTTATTTATTTTTTTAAGATTTTATTTTTAAGTAATCTCTACACCCACCATGGGGCTTGAACTTAGAACCTTGAGATCAAGAGTCTCAGGCTCTATTGATTGAGCCAGCCAGGTGTCCCAGAATATCTTCTCCTTATTTTTGGGAAGCCCACAGTAAAATAGAAATAAACAGATATTTCCTAGATATAAATTATTGTGCATATGGGATGTGTGTAAATTATGTCATACTGAACAATAGCCGATTTCTGCTAAATAATAAAATATTAGCAGCGATGCCCACTAAAGTCAATAAAAGGCAAGAGTGCTGGTTATTACTATTACCACAATCTGAGAGTTACCACTAGATTTCCCTGCTACAGGTTTTAACAATTTATTCTCCCTTCAACCAAATATGAAAGTACCTGTAACCCTACACTTTTGCTTGCACTATTCTTTTTTTTTTTTTTAGACTTTATTTATTTGACAGAGAGAGAGATCACAAGTAGGCAGAGCAGCAGACAGAGAGAGAAGGGGAAGCAGGCTTCCCGCTGAGCAGAGAGCCCAATGCGGGGCTCTATCCCAGGACCCTGAGATCTTGACCTGGGCTGAAGGCAGAGGCTTAACCTACTGAGCCACCCAGGCGCCCCTTGCTTACACTATTCTTATTACTCTTTTCAATCTCTACCAACTTGACACACAAAAACTGTATTTTACAGTAGTTTTAATTTTCATTTCTTTAAGTATTAGTGACCTGAATTCTTTACACGTTTAAACACCACGTGTGCTTTTGTGAGTAACGCTTTCAAGTCCTGTACCCATTTTTCTGTTTGGTATTCCATGTGGATATCGTTATATTAACAAATTAACAATGTGAACCCTTTGCCATGTATCTTGCACATATTTTCTCAGCTTCTAGTGTGTCTTTAATCTTGATGGTATCTTTGGACATGAAGACTTCTAAATGTTTACATATAATAAAATATTCGATCTTATCTCTCAAGTTTTCTGGCCTGGGTGTTTATATTGGGGAAGTTTCTATTGCAAGAGAGTAGCAGTCTTCCCCACTGTTTTATTCCAACAGTGTTAGAGTGACAGTTACACTTTTACATTGAACCCTTTGGTCCAACTATAATTTATTGAGGTGTAGGGACCAAGGTGGGGCTACAAATAGTTGGTACATTTTTCCATATCCATATCCTCTTATTAAATAATCCATCTCTCACTCATTGCTTGCAGACATCATCCCTAAATACCATGTCTTCTCTATGATCGGGTTTGCACTCTAGTCTATTTCACTTGTCTGTTGCTGGGCCAGGACACACACTGTTCCAGAAACCAGTTCTGGAACTGGTATTGGTTCTGGTATTTGCCAGAGCAAGCCCTCCAGAGTGATTCTTCTATTTCAGGATTTTTCTTATTCTCGCAAGGTACTTCTTCCAGAGAAGCTCCAGAACTATTTTGCCAAGTTCCAAAGCAATCTCATTAAAACAACCACATAAAAGTGAATTAAGGGATGGCAATTTCCCGCGTCTCCCTGCCCTGCCCAAGGTGCTCGGTCTAAGTGTAGCACGCTGCTGTTGTTCTCTGCATGGCCAGGACCCAAACTGAGCCTGGTCACTATCTGTGCAGGACAACTGAAGCTTGGCCGTGGACTTGGCCGCCGCGCATCCTGATGGTTGGCTCACAACTTGCTTTTAGCATATTACATCACATTCTTCGACTTTGGGACGATTATTCTGTAATAAATGAAAGGCTCACATCCTCTCATGAAGAATAGGTAGCAATGGTAGATCAATTTCTTAAAAAGATTTTCCCTTTATTACTGTCAAGGGGTTAGATCTAGGATAGTGTAGCATACAGATAATAAAGGTGAAATACAGGATACTTTGCAGATAACTACTATCCACTTTCTTTTTTCTGACAGTTATGGAGGGAAAAGAAAACCACAGATGTCTGATAAGACCCAGAGACGTCCTTTCATTATGCGTCTTAAGAGATAGGAGCAAGGGAGAGTAGAGTAGAAAGAGACATCAGAAAAAATTAGGAGGGGAGAGAAAAAAAAAAACGGAACCGTCCTGTGTTATATGGGTGGTTTCTGATTACTGCACATCTGTGGACAATATTTGAGATTTATTTCCTCTCTCTGGGGATTCCTTTGCCGGCTGAATTTGGCGTCTACAGCTCTGCAAAGCTTCTGTGGAAGGGTCCCTTGGCAGATTAAATTCCACGGTTTTGTCTTCATTCATAATCCATACTTTATACATCTCTGCAAATAACCACTGGAATTTAAACTAGAAAGTGACAAAATGGTCCCGGCTGTGGGTCGAAACAAAATCGGAACATGTGACTCTTTTGAAATCATCCCTGATCACTGTCCCTTTAACACTAGGCTAATCTCCCATTGAAATGGTTCTTCCTGGCTTTTAGGATTACCAACAGTGAAGAATGAAAACAAAGACATCACAGCACAATTTCTCAAAATAAGTCTCTAGGCTGACAAGGGCCATTTGAAAATAGGAAGAAAATCACCATAAACATTTAAAAGAGAAAAGAAGAAGGATAACAAACTGCTCCCCACTCTGACTCCACACCGGCCCAGCCTTGAGAACACAGTAGAAGTCCCTCTGTGAGTGACCATAAGTCACCATGGGCGGCTTTCAGTTTTTAACAGAATTTATTTCGAGGTACAAGCCATAAGACCCTGTTAGCAGGATCCCAGATCCCAGAGAAGACCAAAGATGTTCATTCACCCACGTGAGCAGGAGAACCCACACACCGCCTTCACTCTTGGGGTCACTGAGACACTGGTATTCCATGCTTAGGTACAAAGGCGGGGTTCCAACTGACCAACTTTTTGGTGATTCTGAGATCTGGGAAATATCTAGATCACTTTAATTTCAGGTAAAAATTTGTCCTTTTTCTGTGTTTGTTTATAAGGGATCAATATTCTATCTGAACGAAAGAGAAATGAGATTACAGACTACAAAGAAATTATGAAACAGAGCCCATGAAAATAAATATATATAAATATAAATGTAACCAAGGAAATAGAAACAGGAAATCAAGGATCCATAATCACATCATCCTAATACTACTGTTTCTAGCATTTTAAGTCTTTCCCTTCTGATCTTTTTTTCCTATGTAAATACGTAGGTAAACACTTTGTTTTTAGAAAATGGTCATATTCTTACCGTGATAAAATGTATATCTTTTTAAAATTAAGCATGATATCGTAAGCATTGACAAAGTTCCTACACAATCTTAATAATCTGTTTACTGGATTTGCCATCATTGATTATTCCCTTCTGTCTACAAATGCATGTGGTGTCTAAATGGTGTGTGTGTGTGTGTGTGTGTGTGTGTGTGTGTGTGTGTGTGTGTAGGATGTTTGTATGAATCCTGCTTTCCCTTTCTTTCTTCCTCCCATGCCTGCGTTTTCATCTTTATTGCCTTTTACCCCAAATCTCCATTATTACTCCCCTCCTCGCTGTAGGGAGCAATGCTAAGTCAATAAGTTTGTTTTTGCTGGTCAGGGTTTTTCCAAAATGAGCACTGCTGTTTGTGGACATGCATTTGTATTTTACATAAATGAGATCTGTGTCCTTGCTTCCCTCCGTAGTTAACATTCCAAGGTGTGCCATCGCTGCACGCCTAGTAAACCATCCACTCCCCCTGCCCCACCCCCTGCCCCGTTGCTATTGATAACCCCGTGCTTATATGTGTTCTTTTTTGGGAACACCCTTGTATGTGTCCCTTTTTGGATCTGCTGGGGAATTTCTAAGGGATGCATATCCAGGGTGAGAGTGCTGGGTCATTGGGCTCGTAATACTTACTTTGACTAAAAAGAGCCAAAATTGTTCTCAGAATGGCTGTAACTTTTTATATTTTTACCAGTAGTTCATGAAAATTTCACATCTCTGCGTCCCTTCCAACGCTTGGAGTCACCCCAATTCCTAAATGTTTGCCAGTCTCACAGATGTGATGTGCATCTCCTCGCCGGTGCAATTGTCACTCTCTGATTACCAACACAGTGGAGTGTCTTCTCAACTTGCCTGTTCGCTTTTTGGGATTCCTCTTCTGTAAGTTGTTTGTTCGTATCTTCCCCCCATTTTTCTATTGGGGCTGTCCTTTTCTTTTGGTTTGTGGGACTTCCTTGAATATTCCAGGTTTAATCTCTTGTATATTCTCTGTTTGTTGGACTTTTGTCTGTTGGTGCATCAATTACTGAGAGTGGAATGTTAAAATCATTAGCTATGCTTTTTATCCGCAACTTCTCCCTCTAGCAATTTATTTTTTAATGTGTTTCTATGCTCTGTGATGGGGTGCAAACACATGTAGAATTGTTGTCTTTCTGATTAGTGGACCCTTTTATTACTAAAAATCTCCCTCTTTATCTCTTGTAGTTCTCCTTGCTTTTTGTCCTATGTCTGATATTAATAGAGCCATAGCAGTTTCTATAATTTATACCTAGAGTAAAGATTAAGGTTTATCATTTCTATCCTTTTACTTTTAACCTACCAATGCCTCTACAGCCTTTACATTTGAAGGGAAACTTTTGTAAAGAGGAAATCGGTCTTGCTGTTGTTTTCGTTTTCCAAATCCAGTGGAATTAGGCTAAGAAGAGTCAGTTCAGAATAAAGAATTCATTACACCATGATGAGTCCAGGAATCTAGCAGGAAAGTGGGAATTGGTTTAGTAACCAAGACGGTGTCTGGTTAATTTGGAAAGAACATTTTATTTTATTTTTATTTTTTTTAAGAAAAAGATTTATTTATTTATTTTAGAGAGAGCACACGCGTGTGTACAAGAAGCAGGGCAAGGGGTGGGGAGGGCAGAGGGAGAGAATCTTTAAGCAGACTCGTCACTGAGCACATAGCCCGATGCAGGGTTTCATCCCATGATCCATGAGATCATGACCCGAACTGAAACCAAGAGTTGAACCCTCAACTGACTGAGCCACCCAGGTGACCCTAAAGATTTTTTTTTTATAATTTAAAAAGATTTTTTTTTATAAACATATAATGTATTATTAGCCCCAGGGGTACAGGTCTGTGAATCGCCAGGTTTACACACTTCACAGCACTCACCATAGCACATATCCTCCCCAATGTCCATAATCCCACCACCCTCTCCCTACCCCTCTACCACCCGGCAACCCTCAGTTTGTTTCATGAAATTAAGAGTCTCTTACGGTTTGTCTCCCTCCCA